>NW_017387304.1:1291580-1417907 GCF_001636725.1 Cordyceps fumosorosea ARSEF 2679 | reverse complement strand
TGAAAAAAAAAAAAAAAAAAAAAAAAGGACAAAGGGAGAAGAGGAGCGAGCGTGGTCAAGAAGCATGGTTCGATGCGAATTCTTCTCCCTCCCTTGAACAAGGTTCGCGTCTCCCATCTGCACGCCCCTCCTGAGTTCGCGTCCAGGCTCTCAACTAGGTCCAGCCGACAAAAAAAAGTGAGACAGCGCAGTCTCGGCTGCGCCGCCGGCTCCGGTCTCGCGGAGGTAGGGGGGGCAAGTATCGGATACCCAGCGACTAACAGTTACGGACAGCCCTACAGAGAGGACAAGATTGACAGCCACTGTAAATACGGCAGTGTTGCTGGCTGGGAAGAAAGATAGTAAGGGCGTACGTGAATCCAAGAATGAAAAGTGTCCGTGTGATCTCTCTCTCTCTTTTTTTTTTTTTGCGTCTTCTTCCGCCGATGTTTCAGAGGCCTCTAGAAAAAAACCAAAATGTCTTTGCTCCCGCCCCCTTTTCTTCCCTTTCTCACCCGGGTGGCTGCCTGCGTCCCCCCTCCTCTCCAGCCTTCTTCTTTCTAGCCGCTTGCTATACTTGGAAAGTCGCAAAAAGTTTGGTTTGCTCGAATTACCACAACACCATCGCTCCAGGCGCACTAATAAGAGAAAAAGGGGAACCGGCACGCGCGTCCGTGCCTGGCCCGAGCCGGAACAGCCAGTCAGAGCGGTGGCTAAAAAGGCACAGGCAAGTCGGCGGTCGCTCGGTCGAACGGTTGAATGGGTGTGAAGTCCTAGGAAAATGATTCGACGCCGGGCGCGTTACACGATTTTGACAGCTGTCCTCCTTTGTCTCGCCACGGTCTGATCACGCGGCGCCGTGCTCACCGCGGATTTCTTTTTCTTGGAACAAAGGACGCATTCACCGACCTTTCTTTTTTTTTCCTGTTCTTTGGGTTTGGTTTGTTGGCGCGAATTTCGTTGGCCGTCCATCCCCCCCCCCTCCTTTCTCATGAGGGGAAAAGGAAGATCCAACCCAACCTGCATAAGTGGCTGCGTGGCTGTCCATCACCTGCATTAACTCGCCCAACAAGCAAGCCCTCCAACTAACGTAGTTAGCTGGTTAGTAGAGGGGAGGAAAGAGGAACATGCTTTCTTTGACGCCCGCAAGCTCCCCGGCGGGCGGATGCTTTCGCGCGCAGTAGTTACATAGTTACTGTAGCACGTTCTTGCTTGTTCCGCGGCCGGGGCATGACTCGATGATGGCTGACTTGGTTGTTCGCTTTTTTTGGGACAAACTCGCATGAGTGTGTTCGTATACCGAGCGCATGCCTTGATGAACAAGCAATCAAACGTTGCAGGAGCAAATTTAAGGCGCTGAAATTACAGCGCATCATGTATCACGGCGTCAAGAAATTGGGGGCTGGGGGCGGCATGCATGCTGATGAAGCCAGATCCCTTTCTGCAGACTGGCGTGCATACCACCCTTTTTTGCTTATTCTTCTTCTCTCTTCTTCTGCTTCTTCTATGCTTACAAACGTCACCGGACAAGGCCGAATTCGCCCCGTTATGACTTTGTGGTTTGTCTTATTGAGAGCCACCTGCAGCCTGCTTTTTGCTGAGTTGTCGCAGAGAGAATACTACCAACTGTGATGGACCTTGTGATGCATGTCACTGTTACATTCGGCGGCAACGATTGTAGTCACAACGAATCACTCAGCTCACCTGGTTTGTCTTGGCTTTCTTTTTTTTTTCAGCCGCAATCTTAGACAAGGTGAGATGGATGTCTCGCAAAAAGTTCCAAGATCTTGTTGCAGAAAAAAGGGACAATTGTACATGGAGGTACCTACTCTTTGAGGGTTTTAATGACCACCCCCCCGAAACCATGGTTTGCAAACATCATCAAAAACCCCGTCTAGAATCAGGAACCATGCCGGTCCAGTTTCTAGTGCTTCAGTTGAGGCTTGCCCAACCAAATAGCCTACAGGCTACCAGTAGGTGCCGAACCGGGGGCACGAGCCGAGGGCGGGGACTCGCAGATAGTTTGCTCACAGTCAGCCATGCGGCAAGCCATCGCTTATTGCTGCAAGCTCGTTCGCTGCCCGTGGATGGGAACGGACAGCTACAGTAGGTGCTTGGAGAGAAAAACGCCAAGAGAGAGGGGGAGGTGGGCGTTTGGTAGGTTCTGACAGACACCTTCCGTTGGTGGAAGCAGAAAAACCTTGATTTTCTATAGATGACCTAATAACGATGAAACTGGCAATCACACTCGGGGCGCGTGAACAAGTGTCCCTGGACCCAAAAAGTCATGAACGCATGCAAGCCACTCCAATGACGGCACTTGTGGAGTTGTTCAAGAGTCCGTCGCAAGACCCATGCCATGTTGAGGAGGGGGCGTATAATAGTAGAAAAATAGAATCTGCAAGACACGATGAGCTAACTCTTTTCAGAAGACGCTCCGTGCTAAAGATCCCAACGCGCAATGTAGGCACCAACTCTGATGACGACGGCCCGGCTCCGGAGTTTCCATTCACGGGAGCTGCCGGCGCCGGCCATGCTCCCGCCTCACCGAGCCCCAGATGTACACGAACGGGCCGAGGACCAGCCATGCCGCCAGCACGTCGCCGACCAGGTGCACCCGGTCCCCGACGTTGACCACCGCCATGAGCGTCATCAACCCGATGTGCGCCACGTTGGCGCACGCCGTGAAGTCGAGGAACAGCGCGTGCTCGCTGACGTGCTCGGCGGCGGCGGCACGCAAAAGGAAGACGCCCCAGACCACGTAGATGGACGCGATCATCTCCTCGTACTGCTCCGCGCCGCCGCCGCCGGGGCCCCAGCGGACAAGCGCGGCGAGTGCGGGGGGCACGGGCACGCGGAGAGGGAGGAGGATGAGGATGGGCGTGAAGAAGAGGACCATGCCGCCGCCAAAGGCCGCTGTGACGGTGCGCAGCCACGGCGCGAGGGAGGTGTCGCGCGTCGTCGGGACGGCGCGCTTGGGCGGCGCAAAGTCGGATGAGGCGAAGCGGGACGTCATGGTGAAGTCGGAGGGAGGGAGGGACGAGAGAAACGTAGGCTGGGATCTTGAATGTTCAATACTTGTTTCTTTTTTGTAGTGACGGCTAAGAATGAGCGGAAGCAAAGGGGCTTGATCCCGTCATTTGTATACGCTCGTTGCAAAGACTTCATTCAGTGCGGTCCTCGGCTCATCACGGCGGAGTGATTACACTACTCTCTCCCCGCGTCCAAGGCATCCATCTACGTAATAACCACCACCTCACTCCTCATCACTGCTGTTGCCTAGAATAAGAGAAGAATAAGAGAAGAATAAGAGAAGAATAAGAGAAGAATAAGAGACGGTGTGTATGTTCAGTCCATGTCTTGTACCGTATTATTTTACCGCATGTGAATTTCGCATTCAACGGTACGTGCCATGGATGGAAGATGGTGTTCGTACGCATACAGTAATAGCAGTCTTCCTTCGAAAGCCCATATCTCAAATCCAACTAAAGCTCAATTTGGCTCGGATTCCAAATCCAACTAAAGCTCAATCCGCCCTTGTTCGTAGCGACTGCATCTGTGCTCTCGAAAAGTTTGCTGACAAATCAGTGAGCATAACATCACTACCCTCGGCGCTCACGAGTCCCAGCGCAGCCGGTCGCCGCTCCTCCTTTCCCGTGTCCCTGGAGATGTAGGGGATGCTGCCAACTACGCCCGGGTTAGCAGTCGCCCGTCCATGGATGCCCAAGTCAGAGGCAAAAGCTGCCAACATACCTGGGAGACTAGCGCTGGGCATTTTGCGTACGGCCCGATATTGTAGGAAAAGACGCCCGCTTCCGAGAACTGCGGCAGCCCCGTCTTGTGCGTATCGCGATATACTGGCTCGCCGGTCGTCCAGGGCAAGGCCATGATGGCGTGCGAGTATCCATCCTGATCGGGAGGCATGACGTACTGGTAGAACCAGTCGTGGTACGCCTGGAGGCCCCGGACATCGTCGGGCTGCTGCTCTTCTCTCACGGTTGGCGTGTAATCAGTGCACGAACGAGATGGTCAATAAGTAGGGACTTGGCTGCACAGCACTGTGTTGGTGTATATATCCTTGCACTTACACCTCGAAGCCGTCTTTGCTGTTGAGAACGGGGGGCTTTCCAATCTTGTCCATATACTCTTCAATCTATCGGTCATCGAAATCCAGCCACTGGCCGCCAGTTGAGGGCAACGACTTCACGGGCAAGGCAAAGACTGAGTGCAGAAACTCGTCCAGAGATCTATCAGTGCCCTTGGACGGTGTTTCTACCAAGTCTCTGCGAAATGGACTTTCGTTCGCTTGAAACCCAAAAGATTCCATCCGAACCACGAACGCTTCAAACACCTGACTCAGTTGGTCCTTGACTGGCCAAAAATGAGTGCGGTAGATGAGCTTCAAAGGACGCTGCGTATGAAGATTATTAGTTCTGCAAAACACCGTGCACAAATTGTAGAGTTATCTTACGTCGTAAGTCTTGTTTGCAGTTTCTGCTGATCCGTACAGTGCTTGCGCCAGACCTTGAACTCTGCAGCCGAACGGGCGAAGCCGCCTACCGTATCCCACTTCCTATTTGGAAAAGTTAATTCATTAGACCACAACCATAGAGAAAAGAAGGAAAGAAAAGTATCTCACCAGTTGAGCATGACGTTAACACCCTTGACGCTCGTCGCCCCGAGGCCGGGACGCATCCCGAAGAGGGCCTGAGCAGCAGCAGGTCCTCGACTATGTATCTGCCAAAGCGACAATCGGTTAGTCAAGAGAGCCGCCCAACACATGGAATGAAGATTTTGATGCCGAAAACTCACTCCCGGTACCAACGGAAAAATCCAGCCAAGGGACTGGGAGGAGAGACAGGGGACACGCTATGTCATTGTGAGTGAAAAGTATAGTCAGGGCTTTGAGAGATCATGGAAGATTGATTTAAATAATACCAAAATCTCACTCAGTTCCACACTTTTTTTTAATAACAGAAGAACTTCATATCATTCATATCTGTCGAGCCCTACTTCCAAGCGCTAGATGTCTGCGCTCCGGCCTGCTTCCCTTTCTGGTACGTCTCACTCAGCGCATTATACAGTCCCTTCACGCGCTCAATCTCCGAAAGCCAATACTCCCTCTCCTCCTTCCCTGCCCCGAGCTCCTCCACCAAGCTCAAAAACGAGCGCCCCGTGAAGAAGTTGTTCTCCCGATTGTACAGCGCGCGCCGCTCCACCTGCTCCGGCGCCTCGGTGCCCGGCACGCGAAACACCTGCTGCAGGATGTCGATGTCGTGCGGGATCGCGAACAGGTCGCGGCTGTCCTCGTAGGTGAAGAGGTAGTAGAACTCGCGGAAGCCGGACCAGGCGATGCCGCTCAGGCACAGGCTGCAGGGCTCGTGCGTGGCCAGGAAGACGCAGTCGGTTCGCGGGTCGGGCCGGGTGGCCGGGTCCGGGTAGTCCTGGGTGAAGAATTGCTGGATGCAGTTGATCTCGCCGTGGAGGAGGGGCGAGGCGCGCTCGTCGTTGGTGGCGACTGTGAGAGGTGCGAGGGTCTCTCGGGAGAGGATGGCGGCGCCGAAGACCTTGGAGCCGGAGGCCACTCCGGCCTGGGTCAGTGGGATGATGTCATTTTCGATTACGCGAAGAAGAGTGGATAGGGTGTCTTTGGAACTGGAAGACATTATAAGTGATTGATCTGAAGATGGTTTTAAGCAGCTATAGGTTGCAGAGTTGAGAGTATGCTCCTTTGACCAATGTAAGTAGCTATGTAGCAGCCCGGGGATCACCGCCGAGGACGCCATGTCAGCGGCGGCCTCCGACTGCTGCCACACTCTGCAGATCACCAGAGCGAACAATCAACTAGGCATCAGGTTCATGTTTAATGTTGATGATAAGCCCCGAGTTGACTCATTTTTACACTTACACTCCCAGAAACCAACACCTCGGCCTTGATCTCTCCTCATGGCACGATGACTAAGCCACATCCGCAGTGAAACCTAGCTTCGGGTTTCGAACCTCACCTAATAAATCATCCACAATGGCCCTAACATAGCACAACATCTGCCCGTCAAGGGCCATCTCATAGTCGATTATTATTATTCTCTCTTATTCTCCTGGGAAGAAGCCGCCATGCACTACATCCGACTCTTGCGACCACCCAAGGTCATTCGCCAGGCCGGCCTCCATCTTGAGCTGGTGCTCACCGTCACTACCGATCTCGGAGACTCGTTTCTTTACCCAGATGTGCCGATTGATCTGCACATCGTGGCCGAGATTCACGGGTCTCCCAACGTATCGAGGCTGAAACTGACCGAGAAAGGCCAAGTTACGTGGCGGCCTGGCTTGCGAGTGTCGAAGCAAAAGATTGCGCTCCCCAGACCGGTGCAGGCTGCTCTGGCATCCGGAGCCAGGGTTGACGTTTGCGTGGCCGCGAGCAGTGACCTATCCGCAGAGGGCGCCCGTGACATCCTCTTCCGATGTGAAATAGGCGAAGGCAACGGGCAGGTCATGCCCGTCTGGGCGTCGCTGAGCAGCTCGGACGAAGGCGTGGACGTGTCAACGCGACGAATCGTGCTAGACGACGTGGGCGCCGGCAAGTATCTTGTCGAGGTAGAGGAAGAGATTGGCGAGAGCATAGCCCGGCACATCTGGGACGCGGGCGTGGTGGCCATGTGCTCCGTTGCCGGCGCTTACCTGTGTCCTGGTCTTGACTGCAGCCAACAGTCGCTTCCTAATGCCATCAGAACCACCCTTTCCTCCAAGAGCTCCCTGAACATCCTCGAGCTCGGATGCGGCGTCGGGATTCTAGGCATCGGACTTGCCACGCTGTTTCCTGAACTGCGAAAGGAGGGCCTGGAGAAGTGCACGGTCATGATGACAGATCTGGAAGAGGCCGAGGAGAGAGCCAAGTCAAACATGCGGCGAATAGCCAGAAGCGGCGCATCAAACCACGGCATCTCGTTGCTGTACGAAAACCTTGATTGGGAGGATGGGAGGAAAGGGACGTTTGGTCCGGAAGTCGCCTCCCGCTACTGGGATCTCGTCATCATCAGCGACTGCACCTACAACGTCGATATGCTCCCGGCGCTCGTGGAAACTCTGGGTGCTCTGGAGAGCTCAAGCGCATCGCGGCAGGAGAGCGATGCAGCTGGGACCGAAGTCTTCCTTGCTACGAAGCCACGGCATGCATCGGAGCGCGCCTTCTTTGATCTCATGGCAAACGAACGGTGGTCTATTCAAGATAGCCAAACACTGAACTTGCCTGTCTTGGGCAGTGAGGAAGAGTCGATCGAGCTGTATTTATTCCAAAGACGGTAGCTTTCAGACTCGGGCTGCCGGTTTCATTGACAAGGACTCGGATGAAATTTTCGTATATTCATGATGCGCACCAGTCCGTGCATGTGCTGCAAGTATATATGTACTAGATCATGCTGACGCGAGCCTCCCCCATACGGATCCCGCCTAGCAGTGGGCAGGGTTGTTGGGGTAGACGTTGCCGGTGTTGCAAGTGTTGGGGGGAGAGAACAGAGGAGCGGCTGAAGTTTTCATGTCAGCGCTGTATAAAGCAAAGCAAAGTCTGCATGCATTGAGAACGCACGGGAAGGAGGCACTTACGGTTGACGCCGTAGTTCTTGGGAGGGTTGCGGACGATGGAGTAGCGGCCGCCGGGGGTGAGGCGGTTCTCGCAGTTGATCTGGTTCTGGCCGCCGTTCTGGGTGGAGGAGCCGGTCCAAATGTCGATGTGAGGCTGGCCGTTCTTGAAGTCGGTGTCTTTGGATGTGTCAGTCACCTTCTCAACGACGGGAAAGTCCCGAGTATGTGGGATGATGCTTACCGCACTGGGCGCAGTAGTCCTCGACACGACCGTACTTGGTGAGGAACGGCAGGTAGACGATCTCGCACTGGTTCAGCTCGCCGGGGGCGGTGGCGATGGTGACGGGGTCGTCGTAGGTACCCTTGCCTGGGAGACGGTCGTCAGCATCATGGACTCGGGCATCGGTGAGCCCGTGTACTTACCACCGGCGCGATTGTTGCGGCCGCCGCAGTTGTACGAGGTGGCGGGACTGGGAGGGTCGTTGTCCGGGTAGCCGTAGAAGGTGACGATGAAGTTGCCAGGAGTAGAGCAGGCGGAGGCGAAGCCGGCCAGCGTGGCGGCGACAACGGCAGTGGTGGTGGATCTCATGCTGACTTTTGATGAAGTTGAATTCTCGTGCAAAGAAGTCGGTTGATGAGGAGGAAGGGAATGACACGAATGGAAGGGGACTTGGGACCTCTATTTATTCTTCCGGACCAAGAGACTACATCGTTGGCCGCGTTCCCACGCTACTTGACTAACACGCACTTGAATTCCGATTTGCGTCTTGTCCATACACGTACAATGAATGCAACGAAGCGGTGCCGATTACCCAAGTCGATACCCATGCTCGCCCCAGCTCCCAGACTCTATATCGAGAAGGCCGGCGGCGCTCCGGGTCCACGTCGCGATGCTACGCTGACATGGCGGGGTCGGCTTGTTCAGTATTCCTTGGAGTGTTCCGATGCTAGCGGCCGGCGATTCGTGGGATTATTCATCAGGGAAGGAGGCCACCGGAAAGCCTAAAAGAGAAACAAAACTTGTTTCGTTCGCCCTGCACCTCAGCGTCAAAGCAGAGAGCGGCTGGGATGCCCTGTTTCTCAACAGGGTGCTTCCTTGAATGCAAGCTGACCAGCCTCGCCAGGTCGGCGCCAAGATGACCCCAGCCATCCACGTCGCTTCGATTCAGGAGCAGAGATGCGAGCTCCCAACAGGGCAGAGTAAAGCTAAAGGGGACGCGTTGGTTCTGGCCACCCAAATCGGCCTCCACTTGCCGGTGCTTGGTGCTTACCGGCCATGGCCAATTGCCGCCAATGAAAGAAAGGCCTCTGCGTATTCCCACAGTGACATGCTTCGCTAATGAATCGGACTGCTGTTACTGTTGACCGTACATACAGGTGTACGTACCACCCGCGGCGGGGGCGACCATCGGTCCATCGGTGCTTATAACCGGGCACCGCGATGGACGCCGATGAGGTCGAGAGCAAGTTGTCTCGGGAGTACAGCAAGCAGGGGAAGCAATTGACGTACACCGCCATGGAACACTCGTATTGCTGCGCCTAGCCGAGACAGTTCGCGCCTGAGCACTTGATCTGGGAGGTGAATGAACTTGTACTACTGCAATGCCTGCATGCGGGAACAGGAATCCTTGGCGCTGGTTGGACAGTCTCACGCTCCGTGTTGACCGGGCCCTGTGGGCAGCTACTTCGCAGAGTCTTTCCTCTTCGAGATGAATGCTTCAAGCTGTTTATGCAGAATGCGACAACCCACCCGTGTACTCAATTTACTTGATCACTTGCAAGGGGCGTGCATGTACCTCTTCTCGTTCACTCAGGCCCCTTGCCCTTCACCTCCAGCACAATATCGGCCACCTTGTCCGGCATGCTCAGGAACGGGCTGTGCGAGGCCTTGAGGCTGAACCGCCTGACCGCCACGCCGTCGCGCTCTACCCTGCGCACCATGACCTCCTGCACGGCCAGCGGCAGCGCCTGGTCCTCCTCGCAGAAGATGTACGTCGTCGGTATCGCGCGCCACGCCGCCTTCCTCCCCGCGTCGATCGGCGTGGCCTGCGCGGCCGTCCCGTGCGCCGCCACCCGCAGCGACTCGGCCCGCGCCGCCTCCGCCGGCTCCAGGTCGTTGTACAGGTGCTCGATCGGGTTGCGCCACCTCAGCACACCCGCGTCGTCCACCAGGTACGGCGGGTTGGTGCCGCCCAGCATGCCCGTCAGCGACTCGCCCTCCCGCGGCACGAAGGCGCACATGAAGACCAGGTCCGCCACGCCCCCGCCGCCGCCCCCGCCGGGGGAGGACACGGCGAGGTCGGCGAGGGCGCCGCTGGAGACGACGCCGCCCCAAGAGTGCGCGAGGACGGTCAAACGCGTGCCGGCGGCGGCCTCCTTGGCGACGAGGGTCCGGAGGAAGGTGATGTCGTCGTGAAGCGTGGCGGTCGGGGGGACGGCGTTGTTGTTGGTCGGGAGCGTCTCACAGATGGTGCGGACGCCGCGCGACTCGAGTGCGTCTCGGAGCTTCTGGTAGTGAGCCGGCACGTGCCAGGCGCCGGTGACGATGAGGACGGCGGTCGGTTGGGACATTGTGATGCAGTGCGTTGGGTGTTGATGGAGGATGATGCGAGGGGGGTTGGATTTGGGACGAGGGGAGGAAGAGACGGCGTTTGTCTTGCAGCTTGATGCAATCAGGCCCTGCCTGGGTTACCCCGCTGAATAAGCACTTGCATTACTAGTATAGGGTAGACGGCTAAGACAACGAGTCAAGTGTCTAGTTGCAGATTTAGTGTCCTGAACCTGCTGATGCAAAAAAACAAGAGGCCATTCAGAGTGCTCTTCTTGTATCTGCTCAATGGTTGCAAGGTGGGTGGTGATGTGAGCTGCTCTGCTCTAGATGGACAGTGAAGCGATACGGTAGGTTATTAGGCTCTTGAGCCAAGTCATTCAATCTACAGAGCAGTCTACCCTACAGTAGCTTCTTTATAAGAGGAGCGCATTTTGAAGGAGAAAAATAAAATTCGTGTTTTCTTTCTTTCTTTCTTTCTTTCTTTCTTTCTTTCTTTCTTTCTTTCTTTCCTTTTTTTCCTTTTTTTTGTCAAAGTCATTAAGTTCGTACTGGACATTTGGTTACGGATACGTACTGAAGAACCAATGTTAATCACCTCTAATGTGGAAACTCACAAGTCTATCACCACTTCCGGGTCTCAGTTTGCCTCAAAGCAATCAAACCACAGAGTAGCCCAGAACTACTGCCAAGCACTCTGTAATTACCATGTTTAACTTTCATCGCTTTACCAAACCGAGTTTACCGGGTCGACCAGCAGCAATTTCCACGCCACGCTCCCCGCGGAACGCAGATCCTACGCCGCGAGGCGCTCTAACAATACAAGACTCATTCAACCCATTATTCTAGATCAACCAACCTATCCCAAAATCACGGAAATCAGGTGTGATCGCCACCTCAACGGCAGTTAAGTGTAGGGGTGGTTAATTCCCGCTGGGACTAGGAAGCAGTGGTGGGAGCCCGATGAACTACATACGTTGATTATTAAAAATTCACCCATCATTATTGGACCCTCTTCACACCTCTTCACCACCTCTTGCAACTAACAATCTTTGGGGACGACGGCAGTTATCATAGCTGACATATCATATCACCTTACCCTCCTGTTTAATGTTCAATCGATAGCGAGGAGAAAAAAAGTAAATATGAAAGCCACAGAAAACCATGAAAAGCTATGTAAATCCATGCTGGATGCGGAGTAGGCCTGGAGAGACATCGACTGATTGGCTTGGTAATGATGACAAGCTGCCAACCTGCCAGAAGGCGGAGCCTTGCCCCATGCTGGCGGAACAAGACCGAACTTGGGAACCACCCGCAGGGTTGCGAAATTTATCTGAACTCTTTCCCCCTGAAAAATTATTGTGCGGTGGCGTCAGTGGTGGGCCGGATGCCTTCCTCCGGTCAGGATACAAGGATACTCAGGCAAAAGCCCCTGTGCTTCAGTATTGAACAAGAGATGCAGATTTCCGTCTCAAGATTGCCACGGGCCAATTGCTCTTTGTTCGAGTTGTCTCGACTAACAACCAGTTCAGAGTCCAGAACCCAAGCGGTGAACCCTCAACGCGCCACGGTCTTGCTTCTCTTCCGACGAAAAGGCCAGGATGGTTCAGCCACCAACACGGTCTGTGCGAAAATACAACATTGCACCAAAGTACAACGGTCTCCCGCCGCTAACTAGTTTAGTAGTTGCCACTGTCCGTCTGATATAGATGACCGGCTGCGCGGTCCGCACTTTTGGCGGGGAAACTTGTCATGCCTGACTCTGTGACTAACTATGCTGAAGCTGGGCGGGGGAGAGCGAAGAATGATAAAAAGACCCCAATTATTAATATCTTCGTCACTCGGTAATCGAAATGACTTCTCGGACAGGTCAAGATGCATGACATGAGAGGCCAAGACATCGCCAAGACCCCGGGCCGGGGAAGAAAGGATCAAAAGCCGACGCGCCCACTCGGGGGCGTACTTGCAAGACATCGTCGTCCAACCACATTTCATTCTTACCATGTGACGATGGCTTGTATGTACCGGTCAATGATCGTCGGCTCCGACTGAACACATCAACAAGGGGGGAAGCCCTGCGCGTTCTCCGCTCTCCTCTCCCAAATAGCTCCGGAATGAGTCGCCTTGTGGGTTTTGCACTGGCGTTGCTTTTGTAGATTCTGATCGGATGGGAAAGGGGAGGTAAGAAAAAAGTCGGCGTCTCTAGCTTCCAGAGGGTCCCCTACCTGACCCCTGTGTATTATTTCTTGCATCTGAAGTAATAAGAAGGGCTGTCTGTCGCGTGCCTCCTTCCCCGCACCGACAACACCTCTTCCCACGAATGCAACCTGCAGTGCCGGAATGCGACCGCGCCTATTCCCTACGAATACAACTTGAATAAGTCAAGAGCGCATTGAAGATGTTGGTTCGACATTGGGGTCTGGCCGCCCTTGCATTGGGCACTGGGCTATGCGTGGCGATACCGGAGCAGCAGCCGCAGCAGCAGCAGCAGCAGCAGCAGCAGCCACGAGCAGACAGCGCAACGCTGCAACTACCACCACTCCCTTCTTGCGCTGTAAGTGCCAGTTCACGACGTACCTCTCCTACTTACCAAAGATGGGCTGACGTCTTTTAGCTTCCGTGTCTGCTCACCGCAATGTCCAAGTCGAAATGCTCTCTGACAGACAAGGCCTGCGTCTGCCAGGACCACGAGCTGCAGACCACCGCCGCGGCGTGCATCGCCAAGGCCTGCTCCCTCGCCGACGCCCTCCAGACCAAGAACGCGACGCAGACGGCCTGCGGGGCGCCCGTTCGGGACCGGACCGGGCAGTACTACGACATGTCCATCGCGCTCGGCGTGCTCGCCATCGCCCTCGTCATCGTGCGGCTCGTCTTCAAGCAGTTCTGGCACCCGAGCCGGTGCCTCGGCCCGGACGACAAGATCATCCTCTTCACCCTGCTGCTGCGCGTCTCCGGCACCATCCTCAACATCAAGGGTCTCGCCGACCACGGCATGGGCCGGGATGTGTGGACCTTGCCGGTCAACCAGCTCAGCACCTTTGTCATGTGGCTGTACGTCATGGAGGTGCTGTACCTGACGGAGCTGTCCCTGATCAAGCTGAGTCTGTCGGCGTTTTACCTATGCGTTTTTCCGGGCACGGGCGTCCGGCGGCTGTTGTGGGCGATCCTGGTCATCAACGTACTCTTCGGTTTTGGGTTCGTCACGGCGGCCATCTTCCAGTGCACGCCGATTCACTACTGGTGGACGCAGTACGAGTCGCCGGGACACGGCCACTGCATCAACATCAACGCCTTGGGCTGGTCCAACGCCGTCATCAGCGTCGTGATTGACATGCTGATGATTGTCGTTCCGCTCAGTCAAATTACCAAGCTGAAACTGCACTGGAGGAAGAAGGTCGGAGTATTCATCATGTTCTTGACAGGAACCTTGTAAGTGAACAAACCGAACAACGACGGCCTTGCCTGCTGGAATCTAACTGTGCGGCGTTATAGCGTAACCGTCGTCTCTGTCCTCCGACTTCGATCCTTGGTTAGCTTTGCGAACTCGAACAACCCGACGTGGGACCAGTGGGAGATTGCCTACTGGTCAACGATCGAGGTCAACATTGGCATGATCTGCACCTGCCTCCCCTCGCTGCGGCTGCTTCTCCTGCGTCTGTTCCCCAAGATTGTGGGCAACACGACGGCATCGGGAGGCGACGTATCTTACGGCCATGGGTCGCGCGGCCAAAGTGTCCTTCATTCCAGCGCGACGTTGGAGAGTCACGGAAACGAGTTGCACAGCGTGGGCCACGCAAAGGGGGGTGACTGGCACTCAGACGCGGCCACCACCGACGATCTACGCTCGGAGGAGGAGCATTCAAGCAAACAGTTTCATGGATTCCATTGGGATGGGAAAGGCAGATAGGCTGGACAAGTGCAACCTAGTTCTGTCTTGTTTTGTAAAACAGAAAAAAAAACAGCCACCCCAGTTTGGTGCCGAGGATGCTTTCAAAAATTGTCTCTGCTGCGATTCCACAGGTAGGAGGGGTTCAGCGAGGGTATACACAGGACATGTACAAAATGAAGAAGTAATTATTGACCAAAAATCCTCGTAGCTAGACAACTAGCAAAGTGTATAATGGCTTTAGCAGCCATCTAAAAGAAGCATCGTCATGTGCCTCTGGCGGCCTTGGCAGAGAGCTTATGTACTCTTAGCGCTGGGCACGACTCTTGAAAAGGATATCTGTACAGAAAATGAAATGTGAACTTCAGAACCTTTCCTTTCGATGCAACCTTTGTAGTGAAACAGATACCTGCAGGCTCGTTCCCTTTTGTTATTGGAAGTAGTTACTGTTACACTGTAAAGCTTTTAGCCTTTTCTCGACTTAACTATAAAGCTTGAGGCTTGGGCTTGATTGTGTGGGAAGAAACCTGCCACAGGCATCAAATATCCACGTTTTGCACTCCGCCGCAATGAGACACGGTTTGATGAACGCTTGGTTCTGTGCGGCGAGCTCGGTTGCGACGGTCGCCACGGCCACCGGTGCTCCAGAGCAGCAATTCTTGCAAGGCAAAGGCGTGGCTGTATGCGAGCGACCATTGCAAACGGGCTAATAAAGTGTTCAGAGCAAAGAACCAACGCTAGGATGGAACTCGTGGAACGCGTACCACTGCGACATCAACGCTGCCAAGTTTCTCGAGGCTGCTGAAGCCATTGTTGACTGTGGTATTCGTGACGCCGGTTACACCTACATCGACAGTACGTTAACAGCGATGAACTAAACCAAAGGAATGAAAAAAGAAACAAAAAAGAAGAAAAATTCTCATCAGCTCTTAAACAGTCGATGACTGTTGGCAGGCCGAAGGAGGTAGAGTGAATGGGCATATTGCCGTCGACAAGAACAAGTCTCCCGACGCCATCGATGGCCTCGCTAAGAAAATCCACGATATGAATTTAAAGATTGGAATATACAGCTGTAAGTTGTGCAAGTTCCCAAACCTCTCCACTTTTCAACAATGGCCAACGATAAGCACCCGCAGGAACAAATGCATGCGCCGGCTATGCTGCCAGCTTAGGCTATGAGGACATCGACGCCGCCGACTGGGCCTCATGGGGCATCGACTACCTCAAGTACGACAACTGCCACATCCCCCCCCCGACTGGGCCGACCAATACGTCGCCTGCGAGCCCAGGGATGTCCAGCGCGGCGTCAACGGCACCTGCGACCTCTCGCCGGAACCTCGCCTGACGCCGCCGGGCTACGACCGGCGCACGTCCAAGTCCTACGAGCGCTTCCGGCGCATGGCCGATGCGCTCGCCCGGCAGCCGCGCGAGGTCGTCTACTCGGCGTGCATCTGGGGCCTCGCCGACGTCTACTCCTGGGGTCGGGAGGTCGCCGCCAGCTGGCGGATGGGCGCCGACATCGAGCCCGGCCGGGGCGAGCGTCAAGTTTAGTATCAATGAAAAACTCGTTCCGGTCGCACGCGACGGGGTTTTACGATAAATGGGGTGTTAACCCGGACTGGACGAACGACCCGGCGAATCCGGCCGAGTTCTGGTCCGGGCCGTCAAAGGACGGGCGGCTCGTGCTGATGATGAAACGTGAGGGAGGAGACGACGAGGAAGACGGCGACGTGGAGCGAGGTGCCTGGTTTGCCTAGTGGCAGGTATCGCGTGACGGAGGTCTGGACAGGAGAGGACCTCGGCTGCTTGGACGGCTATTCCGCTGATGTGGATGCTCATGACACGGCGGCTATCTTGGTAGGAAGACGCTGCTGAAACTTCATCTCCAAGTCCTTCTCCACAAGTAGTGTAATGAGGATGTCCATGTCACAGTTAGGTGCACTTATCATGCTGATCAAGATGTCTATTTATTTGCAAGGATCATATGTAGAAAGGTAAAAGAAGATGGACATGAAAAATATCGCTGTGTCGCAAAGACAATGCCCGAGGCCTCATCACTCACTCGACAGTGTGTCGAGCCAAGACCACGGATGACTCTAAACCTGGTCGTTGTTGTTGTGGAAAAAGAAGCTCTTGTGCTCGCTCTTGACCTGATCGTTCTTGACCTGCTCGTTCTTGACCTCCTCGTTCTGGAAGAAGACATTCTTGGGCTGGTTCTTCTTGGGACGGTCATTCTTGGGCAGGTCGTCCTCGAGGAGGTCGCTCTTGGGGCTGGTTGGGGGCTGGGTGGTCTTGGGGGGCTGCTGCTCCTTCTTGGGCTGGTCGTTGTCGAAGAGCGGGTTCTTGGGCAGGTTGGTGTTCTTGGGAGGGTCGTTCTTGGGGAGATCGGTCTTGGGAAGATCGGTCTTGGGGGGCTGCTGGTTCTTGGGAGGCAGCTCGTCCTTGGGCGGCTGCTGGTTCTTGGGAGGCTGCTGGTTCTTGGGAGGCTGCTGGTTCTTGGGGGGCTGCTCGGTCTTGGGAGGCTGCTGGTCCTTGGGCTTGTCGTCGTCCTTGGCGGGCGGCTGATCGTCCTTGCCCTGGTCGCCGCCGGCCTGGTCGTTCTGCGCGATCAGGTTCTTGGTGCCCGACGGCGCGTTCTTGATCGCGCCCTTGATCGCCAGGCTCTGGAGGTGTCCGCACATCTCACCGGCCTTCTTGCCGCGGCCCATAAAGTACGCCGCCAGACCCGCGATGTGCGGCGTGGCCATGGAAGTGCCGGACATGCTGGTCGTGCCGCCGCCGACCTTCAAGCTGACCACGTCGACACCCGGAGCGTACAGAGCCAGAGGGGAGCCAAAGTTGGAGTCGGAGGCGACGCCGCCGTCGGCGTTGGCGGAGCCGACGGTGCAGGCGGAGGGCTCCGAGGCTGGGCTGACGCCCTTGGCGTCGACCGGGTTGCCGCTGTTGTCGCCGTTGCCGGCGGCGACGGCGACGAAGTAGCCCTTCTTGACCAGGGCGGCGACGGCGTCGTTGGAGGCCTGCGAGAACTCGCCGCCCAGGCTCATGTTGACGACGACGCCGTTGGGGCACTCGCGGTTCGCGGCGTCCTGCGCGACGAACTCGAGGCCGCGGATGATGCCGTCGTTGGGGCCGGTGCACTTGCCGGAGCCGTCCTTGGAGAGCACCTTGACGCCGTAGAGGGCCGTCTTCTTGGCCACGCCGTACGTGTTGCTGCCGACGGTGCCGGCGACGTGCGTGCCGTGGCCGCAGTTGTCGCTGTTTTCGCCGATGAAGGTCTTGAGCTGCTTGGCGCGGCCGCCAAAGTCCTGTTGGGGGGGTTAGATGATGGAACTGAAGCGGCGGGGAATCCGGGCTCTCTTGACTTACAGCGTGCGACTCGTCAATGCCACTGTCGACAATGTAGCTGCAGGTTCCAGCGCCTGGTGACAGCATCGTCAGTGAGTGAGTGTTTCTCTCAGCAATGCAACAGGCCACTTACCGGCAGAATCATCATAGACGTATTTGCGAGCGCCGGTGCTCTTGTGCGAGATGCGGGCCAGACCCCAGGTGGACTGCTCCTGGGTGACGGCAGCAAAGGCCGACATCTGGACATTCTGCTCGACATACTCGACCTGCCCGAGGAAATTAGCGTTCAGTACTTTGGTCGTGACCAGTACTTTGATCATGTCCATCCGTGATTACAACTTACATCCGGGTGGTCGCGGATGCTCTCGAGAGCCTTGGCATCCATCTCGCCGGAAAAGCCGTTAAAGACCTCGCTGAAGAAATCGGCCGAGTCGCCGCCGCTGCCGCCCTCGCCGCCGGACGTGCCGGAGGCGGAGGACAGCGAGTTGAAGGCCTGCTTGACCGACTTCATCTTGCTGCCGTCCTTGAACTTGACGAGGTACTGGTTGGCGACGATGTTGTGGGCGCCGGCGCCGCGGGGGATCAGGAGAGGCGCCGGCTCAGAGCGCTTCTTGGCCGCGGGGGCGGCGGCGACCAGCGGCAGGACGGAGAGGAGGAGAGACAGCTGCATGTTGGGCAATGCAATGCAAGGCAGCGAGTGAGTGAGTGAGGGAAGGGATGAAGGAATGAATGTATGAATACAAGGTGAAAAGAAACAGGGGAGATCTGGAAAAGATCTCAAAGAAAGGAATGGAATGAATGAATGAATGAGGCACTGCCTTGAATCTTGATGCTGAGAGAAGAATAAGGAGAGATACTCTGAGGCGGGCTACAAGACCATCTTTATACTCGTCGATGAGCGATCGAAGCCCACCAAGAAAGAGTATCTAGTTACTCCTACTCCCACCCTCTCCAGATGGCTGTTTCATCCCCGGTCGAAGTACCTCGAAGGCAGACGTATACGTTCCTCAACTCTCAGCTCCTCGCCTTGTTGGGAGTTCGGACAACAAACATCCCGCTGCAGCCCGCGCCGTCGACCGCCTAGTTCGAAAGCCGTGGACTCGGAACCCCATGCAAACACTCAATATCAGACATCAAACTTCTCTCCCCCATGCTATTGCCCCTTGTTTCCGTACAATGGATAGATAGATGGATGGATGGATGAGTGAGTGGATGGTGGGAGCCGCGCACTAGTTAGGTCCCCTGGCTGGTCGATCACTTCCCTGCGAGGCAGCTCCCATGTTTTATGCATGAATTAGGCTGGCGGCTGTGGCAACTAACAAGCCCTGTCTCCGAGCTTCCGTGGCTGAAAAGCTGATGAATGAGGCGCCACACGTAATTGAGTTTTACGATCCCTCAGATCGGCTGAGCAAGTTTGAGTTGAGAAGAGAATCACAGGAATGGAAGGAAAGATGTATATTCTGTACGATTATACGATGACGGAGTAAACCTTGACAACAACCCAGTCAGTTCCTTACATGTTCTAATGACCCGAGGTCTAAAAGCCATCTTCCTCGCTGCGCACGGTCAATCGTCAACCCACGGCAAGCCACTCCTGGGGGTTCTGCCCTTGTTTCCTTGCTTGTGGCTGTTTCTCCCCCTGATCTTCTCACTGTTTTTCATGGGGCGATCCCATCCACCCGTACCCTTTTCATAATGAATCTCGTTTCAGCCCTCGGGCAGTGTACCGACAACATTGAATAAACTCCGTCCCAAGTTCTGGCTGATGCTCTTCTTCTCCACAGCCAACTCGCTCGGCGGCTCGGCCTCGCCTCGTCCCACGTTTCGCTTGGCCGAAATTGTGCAGGTTTTGGTGTTCGGCAAATACTTTTTCACGGTCCCCGAAACGTTCTTGGCCCCTGGGCTCGCATTCACGTTGGGGCCAAGCCAAATCATTCGACCAGCCAGTAGTAGATCGATAGGGACTTTCCGATGCCAGTTAGTGCGTGCGAAACTTGGCAAAATAATCGGGCGGATATGGTTCGTTGTTCTGGGAATACTTCATCTAGGTATACCTTTTCCACTGTTTTTTTTATTAATGAACAACTATTGCGATGTCGCCAAGGGATAGCTTCACAACCGTGACCTTGCGAGAGTCACTCCGCCACTGCGTATCACTTTTGCATAGATCTACAATGTGGCTTGTTAATTCATGACAAGGTGGCTTGTTAATTCATGACAAGGTGGCTATATCATATTTATGCAGATGACTATAGCTGATGTTCTAGTTCTTTGAGTATGCCGACGTGTGGAAGCTTCAGCCACAATCTACGCGTCCAAGAGCCGCCACCGAGGAAATCGCGCCGCGGAAACAGTTGGCTCGGGGAAACCGACCCCTATTCAGGAAACGCGCTCTCCTCCGCACTCTGCCCTGCCTTCCAATGATACTTTGACGCCACATGTTCCGGCTTGGGATGTCTCTGACCGGCCTCGGCGTAAAAGTTTTCGCGATACGTCGCGCCCGGGGCCGCGTAGTCATCCCAGAACAAGCCGCGCCGCCGCAGCTCCGGGAGAAGCAGCTCGATGATGTCCTCGAACGTCTGCGGGAACAATGCATATGCCTGGGACAACAAGATTAGACAGACCGACGCACACCGGGAGGTTGCGGCAAGGAAAAGACGGAGAAGGGGACTCACCAGGTTGAAGCCGTCGACGTCGGCCTCCCGGACCCAGGTCTCGAGACTGTCGGCGACCTGCGCCGGGGTGCCGACGAGCAGCGGCCCGTTGCCGCCGAGGCTGACGTGCTCGGCCACGGTGTGCTTTGTCCATTTTGAGTTGGCCGGCGAAAACCTGGCATACGCCTGCACCGTTGATCTGAAGCCCGCATCAGTCAGTCGCCATCTCCCCACTTGTCGACAGTCCAAGGACTCACCTCACTGCGTTGCTTTCCACCTCGCGCAACTCCTCCTCATCGCCGTACTGGCTCAGGTCGATGCCCGTCCACCCACCAAACAGCGCCAGCGCGCCCTCCAGCGACGCGTACCTCCTATACTCCTCGTACTTTGCCCGCGCCTCCTCCTCCGTGCGGCCCAGGATCGGCGTCGCCAGCGCCAGCACCTTGAGGCCCCGCGGGTCCCTGCCAAACACCTCCTTGGCCGCCTGCCGGATCTCGGCGACGTTCTTGCGGCAGGCCTCGGGCGCGTGGGCGGAGGTGAAGATGGCCTCGGCGTGCTGCGCGGCGAAGAGCTTGCCGGACTTGGAGGCGCCGGCCTGCAGGAGCAGCGGCGTGCGCTGCGGGCTGGGATGGACCACGTGCGGGCCGGGCACGGTGTAGTGCGCGCCGGCGTGGTGAATGGGCCGGACGAGGGAGGGGTCCGTGTAGAGGCCACGCTCGCGGTCGAGCGTGACGGCATCGTCGCGCCAGGAGGCCTGCAGCAGCTTGTAGATGACCTTCATGTACTCCTCGGCCTGGGCGTAGCGCTCGTCGTGCTGCGCGTGTTTGTTTGCGTTAGTAGTTTGTCGTCCTCTGGACCCCGGAGAGGACGTACATCTAATTGCTCAGTGCGCCCCAGGTTCTTAGCGGCCGAGTCCAGATAACTCGTGACAATCTACTGTGGTGTGAGTAGAGATTCTGATCGGTAACATCTTGTCGCACGTACATTCCACCCCAGCCTAACAAGAGCCTTAGTCGAGATACCCTGGAGCTGACGAATATTGAGCTGTACTTACCGTCCCTTGGTCAAGTGATCGATGGTAGAGATCCTCCTAGCCAGATGATATGGCTGCTCGTACGTAGTAGAAATAGTCACTCCGAACCCGATGCTCTTTGTCGCCGCTGCCATGGCCGGGACAACTGCCAGAGGCTCCGTCACCGGCCACTGCGCGCCAGACACGATCGCCGGCTCCAAGGACTTCTTGTACACATCGTAGCCACCTACATCAATCAGCGGCGGGTGTCGTACTCTTGGAGGCTGTACTTACCGAGCACGTCGGCGATGAAGATGCCGTGAAACTTGGCCGCCTCGAGCAGCTTGGCCAGCTCAATCCAATGCTCCGTCTGGTCAAACTTCCAAGACTTGTCCTCCGGGTGGCGCCACAACCCCGGAGACTGATGACCGCTACCTAAAACAGAGTTGGTGACTTGAAAGGGCAGGTTGGCGATGTGAGCGCAAACGTACACATCATGACAAAGGCATTGAGGATGAGCGGTCTCTTGCCGTTGGTGGGGGTTTCGTCGGCCATGCTTGCGATGGTATCTAGAGTGGCTGATGCAGATTTCTAGCCAGATGAGTACATTAAAAAGTTATTACTTGGAGCAATTGTCCCGCGATATAAACGTCGTCTGGTGTCTTGGCTCGGTAGTCGGGCTAACAATACACGGCACTGCTAATGAATGCAATGACGTGATTGTGGCGACGCAATTGCGACGCATGTCGAGCGGATATAAATACAAACTTGAGTCAATTATATTTCCAAGTATATCCGAACGTGGGGGGAGTTTATCTACCGAGTTATCTCCTGGTTCGCCAGTTCGCGGGGGAGACAGGATAGGTAGGATATGCGATGGCGCAATTTGGACCGCGTCTTACGAGGAGCAGGCTGCATATCAATGCTTCCGGTTTCGGATTTCAAAGTGATTGGATTTATTTGACTATTTGGTAGGACCGATTGGGATATCGAAAAGTAAACTACTGTCATGTTGTCCCCTGGTTTCTTCTCGGCGGTATTGTGCCAGTAAAGCAGCCAACCTCCCCGCCTACTTCAACAGCAATTCTTCTATTTCTGTTCAAGTTCAAGAATCAATCTACCCAAACAACTGCCACAAATAACAACTGCATGAAAAAGAATGCACGCGATTAGGTAGAAGCCACATCCCCCGCAACCTTGACATCACCAGGCTCGCTGCTGCTGCTCTGCTCCGAATGCTGACCATCATCATCACCCTCCTTTACCACGCCAATGTGGCGTAGAACGAACCAGGCAGGAAGAATAGCAGCCGCCCAAAGACCAAAGTTCAAGTAGATGCTGCCTACCTGTGCCATGATCTCGATGGATCCCAAGCCGTAGCTGATTGCCTGCCAGGCAGATTCGGTTCCACGCAGCAACGCAGAGTAGCGGATGACCTGCTCTTTGGTATCGGCCAGATTTTGTATGATAAAGTAGCTATTGATTGAGAGTCAGAGAAAGAGACATGAACGAATATGAGCTTGATCGCTTACAGAAACATGTAGTTCAACTGAAAGCCAAGGAGCAAGAAGACATAGACGGCGAAGCCGGCGCCAAAGCCCGGGGTTGTCCAGTCGTATGTAGGCTGCGTGCGATGGTAGCGAGTGGACAGCACGGTTGCCCAAGTCCACCATGCCCCCTGCAGGGTGATGATTGTCCAGAAGCTGGATCTGGCTCTCAATTTCAGCGGAACGTCCGTTTTATCCAGCCAGTACTGTTCATCCAATAGTCAGTACCCTGTGATGCTTGTGGTTGGGAGAACGGCGTACCCCGAGAACGTTGCCTCCAATCGCAGCCACAATGCCCGACAGGAAGGATCCCAAGGCGCGCGAGCGAACAGAAAACCATACTAAGCGGCAGAGTTGTCAAGATGCATATCTTCTTTCGGGGATCCAAGGAGAGGAGAAAAGGGGGGGGGGGAGGAAGGGACTCACATGAGAGGTAGGTGAAGAAGACAGCTTCAGCATATACGGCCTGTCCAATCAGCAGCAGCAGGAGAAGAAACTTGCGAGAGAAAAACAACTTGATCGTCGCCTTGATCTCGAACCAAGGATTGTTGAAGATCCCGAGCTCGACCTTCTTCCCATCCTGGCGCTGCACCTTGTCCGGCGGCGTCAGGAGCAGCGCGCCGACGGGTGCCAGGCACTGCAGCGCGATGAAGACGAGATACACCGTATGCGACACCTTTCCCGCCTCGCTCCGCCCCGAGTTCAGCCCTAGATTAATCGCGCCGCCGAGGATCTGCCCGCTGACGCGGTACGTCAGCCAGTACCCCAGCGCCTTGCCCTTGTTCCACGGCTCCGGGTAGGCGATGGCGATGGCCGCCTCGGCCATCCAGAAGACGCCCGCGGAGACGCCGCACAGCGCGGCGCCGAGGATCGTGAGCCACTCCGTGCCGAAGCGGTTGTTCGTGTACAGTCCCGCAGCGTACGGGGGGGGGGGGGGCTCGAACTTTCGGTGCGTGGGGTGGCGTACGTTCCGAATATCAAGGCGCCTTTGATGCCGATTAGGCGGACCAGGGCGCTGGAGAAGAGGCAGGAGACGACCATGAGGGAAAAGGTCAAGGCGTTGGCCGTGTTGACCAGGTACGGCTTCTGCGCGCCGCCGGCTCCGAGGGAGTTCATGGCTCCCCATATTCCCGGCGCGGCAAAGTTGCAAAGGCCGAGGATCGTGATGTTATAAAACGTCGAACGATGCCATTTTACTATGATGAGTGAGTCCAGGTTGGCAAGGTTGTCGTTTATAGGCGCATTGTCGCCTCTTCCATACCTGAGACCGGCTCGGAGGACATTTTCGTCTGAGAGAGACGGATGACTGAAGGAATTTGAAGAATTGGACAGGGAGAAAATCAAGCAAAAATATTCAAAAAGGATTTATACAGAAGATGAGTTTATTTAGGGTTTGAATACATCCGGTGTTCGCTCCTCATGCGTCCATCCTTCATTTGCCGGCTTGGTGAGCTGCTGCTCCTCCGCTCTGCGGCAATCCCCCGAGCACGTCATTTCAAGGAAGCGAAACAACATGCGGCAACAACCTTGGCTTTGAGAGCTTATCAATTGCGTTTGACAGGAGATCAGATGAGTTCATTTTATAATGATAGTTGCGGTTATTGATTGACAGCTACTGCAACGTTCCGGATTCCGCGTACCCGCCACACTCGGCAGGGCGTTCCGGCAGTTGAGTGAATGAATGAATGAATGAATGGCTGCCAACCCAAGCTGCCCTCTCCTTGACTTGACATCTATCGCACATGAATTCTAGACTCATCCAGACTTACGGCACGCTCCACCAACTCTCGTGCACGTCCCTCAAGTCCACCTCCTCCGGGTTCGTCAGGTACGCCGTGATATCCTCCTCCGGGTCCGCCTCCCTCCTCGTCGCCCCGTTGCCCAGGTACCACTGGAACCTATTCCCCGACTTTCCCAAATGCTCCCACCGCCAGTCCTCCCACCGCGGCTCGCGCCTGACAATCGCCAGGTGCGCCGCGCTGCCCGGCCAGATGCCGTGCACGCGCCCGCCCGGCCGCCCGCCGTTGTACCACGAGCTGCAGTCCTCTGAGAACACCGTCGTCTTGAAAAAAGCCTCGGCGAAGGCGTTGAAGTCGTCCGCGGCGCGCGGGTCCGCGGAGACGGCCTTGATGCCTTCGCGGGATGCCTTGCGGAGGAGCTTGGCGACGTAGGCGAGCTGGCTCTCGACGCTCTGCGGGACGGTGCCGGAGGGGCCGGTGCCGAAGGGGCCGTGGACGAAGAGGAGGTTGGGGAAGCCGGGCGTGGCGACGCCCATGTAGGTGTAGGGGAAGCCTTGCTCGCCAGAGCCGTTGGGGGCCCAGACGTCGGCGAGGGTCTTGCCGTGGGCGGTGATGGGGAAGCGGGGGACGAGGTCGGACTTGGAACCGGTGGCGCAGAAGATGGCGTCGACTTCGCGGTGCACCCCGTCCTCCGTCTCGATGCCCGTGGCGGTGATTCCGCGAATCGGCGTGCGTATGTAGTCCACGTTGTCCTCGGTGATGGCCTCAAGGTAGCCGGGGCCAGGGGTGAGCCGTCGGCAGTTTGGCGAGAAGTCCGGGACCACTTGTTCAATCATCTCCGGCTTCTTGGATAGCCGCTTCTTCACCACCTGGATGAAGCTATCCCTGAGACTCGCGTTCCTAGCGTTGCCTCGCAGGACACCAGGGAAGCCACGCCAGTACTTGTCTTCCAGCTTCTTCCTGTAGCTGATGTAGGTCGCGGAGTCTTGAAAGGTGTCTTGGAGCTCCTTTTCAATGGGCTGGGCTCCTGCCGTTCTCTCATCTCCCGCCCACGAGGTGGCAATCCACGTCTTGTTCCTGGCATAGTGGTCCAGACGAGAAACAGTTTTCTGAAGAGTAGCGACGACCTGGATTCCACTTGCTCCGTTTCCAATGACGGCAATTCTCTTCCCGGTTGGGTCAAATGTAGGATCCCAGTTCGACGTGTGCCGTAGGGTGCCCTTGAAGTCGTTGATGCCCGGATAGTTTGGCAGCTTCCAATCGTTGAATCGACCAGTGCAGGTCAGCACAAAGTCGTATTCCAGCGTCTTGGATTGGTTGTCTTTGGAGTTGTGGGCAGTAAGACGCCACTTTCCTGCATCAGGATCCCAGCTTGTCTCCGTGACGAGATGCTCAAACTTGGCGTACTGGTACACATTGTGCTTTTTTGCAACGGACTGCCAATAGTCGCGAATTTCATGTCCGGGTGCAAACTCGTCAGACCAATCTCTTTTTGGCTCAAAAGTCGATTGGTAGACATGAGATGGAATATCGCATCGGACACCAGGATAGATATTCTCCAGCCACGTCCCTCCCTGTTCAGTTGGTGAGCAGCTAACCAGCGGATAGGGTGGGACAACTAACAAGGTCTTTGTTCTTCTCATAGATTGTCAATTGAATTCCAGGAACTTTGACCGGTAAAAGGACGCCAGCCAGGATGCCTGCAAGGCCGCCGCCAATGACTGCGACCTTGAGCGGGCGTGGTTCGTCGATGTATCTGTCCAGGATCTCGAGCTGTGTTGTGTGATTCTGGGTATGTGGTGCACCAGATGATGTATTTTCTGTTATAATTGGCTTTTGATCTCCGTTTATAGTGACCTTAGAAACGGACTGTGCCGATAGGTTGGAATTAATTTTGTCGACTCTGGCATCCTCGATTGGGTGCACGTCTCCAATCCTTGGTCGCGGGTCAATCAGAACCCCCATTGTGAGAAGCAGATTGAATAGTAGGCACTTGCGTCTCGGGTGATTAAGTTCTTGATGAAAGATACTCAAGATATGGTTGGCTGAAGTCTTCAGTGAGACTTGAGAGACTGGTAACGTGGATGAGCAATAAGCACGGAATAGCAACCCCCAAGCACGTAACCACCCCGGAAGCGGCCCGAACATACCGCTAAGGTTTGGCACTGCAGACCTTATCTATTGTACTAGGTATATGTATCGTACATTTACGTGTATTTCGTCTGCGCTACTTTTATCGACTTTTTCTCCTTTTCTTTTAGAAACATCTACGAGGTAGTTGTCCTGTTGGATCATCATCAGTCGCCATTGCTGGTTGCAGCTGTAAGCTGTGGGCTTCAAGCTGGGCTGCAGGTACATACATACATATATGTACGTACTGTACATACATACAGTACCCAGAGGCGAGGCAATTTGCTAGAAACATTGAGTACACACACTATGGTAACTTTTTGAGTAAAAGAATAACTTTCTGAGCCTCTTGCTTAGTATTTTACAAATAATTTCTGGGAGTAACGAGCAATCTTGACTCGTGGAAATGCAGGATGCAGCCAAGACCGTTTATAGTGGCTTCCTATTGCGGCTCCATCCAGCATTCGAGGCTCGAATCTGACTGACTTTACCCCGGGTTATGCCTACCATCTGGTGCAGATCCGAGAAATGCATCCGTCTTCTCAGACCTGACATGTTTACTAGAAGCAGTTCAAGGGTAATCCACGCCCTGGTTCGGCTAGGTCCAGATGAGTTTCGAATTGGTCCGTCCATCTGCCAGGACGGTGCGAGCTGGTATGTCAATAGCCTGCTTCGGCTTCATTTTCGGGCTGCCCTAGAATCAGAAAAACGCAGAAATTTTATTCGGATCCTGAGTTCGGTTTCAACTTGGGCAGCAACAAGAGGTTTTAGTTGATTACGTTGATTTCGCCGAACTAGTCAATTGCCTCGGTATAATTGACATATAGCCGTTGCTCTAGATGCAGCGACTCAACCCCTCGCACAGAGCAAGCAGACTTAAGCAGACTTGGGCACTTCCCCTCCTCCTGCAAAAGTTTCACTTTATTATCCCGAAAATCATCATCTCGATCATGCCGCGCGCTTTAACTCTTGATGCGGGTGAAGGCGGCCGTCCAGGCAAAGTCTACTACCCGTAGGCCACTCACTCACTCGCCGTACCACCATCGAGGAGCCGAATGCTGACGTTCCCATGTGCCAGTCTCCAGGTCAAACAGGTCCCAAGGCCAAAACCAGGCTCGAATGAGGTCCTCGTCCGAATCAAGGCCGCGGCCCTCAACCACCGCGACCTATGGGCTCGCCGGCACCTGTACCCCGGGCTGTCCCTCGAGAACCCGCTGCTGGCCGACGGCGCCGGCGTCGTCGTCGAGCTCGGACCCGACGTCAAGCGCACCTCCCTACTCAACCAAGCCGTCATCTTGACCCCCATGCGCGGCTGGGAGGCCGACCCCGTCGCGCCCGAGGACCCGCACCGGTTCGCCGTCATCGGCGCCTCGCTACTCTGCGACGCCGGCACCGGGCAGGACTACCTGGCCGTGCCCGAGGACGAGGTCGAGCCCGCGCCGGCACACCTGACCCCGGCCGAGTGCGCCGCGCTGCCCCTGTGCGGGCTGACCGGGTGGCGCGCGCTCGTCTCCAAGGCCGGCGTGACCGGGCCGGGCAAGAACGTGCTGGTCACGGGCGTGGGCGGCGGCGTGGCCCTGCAGGTGCTGCAGTTCGCGGTGGCGCTGGGCAGCGCCGTCTACGTGACCTCGGGCGACCGGGGCAAGATTGACAGGGCCGTGGCGATGGGCGCCCGCGGAGGCGTGAGCTACAGGGAGGCAGGCTGGGCGGCGGGGCTGCTGGAGATGCTCCCGGAGGACCGCCCGTGGGTGGACGCGGTGGTGGACGGCGCGGGTGGGAACTTGATCGCGGAGGTGGCGCCGATCATGCGCCCCGGCGGCGTCATCGCGCAGTACGGCATGACGGCGGGTAACAAGATGGACTGGCAGATGCGGGCGGTGCTGGCCAACCTTGAGCTCAAGGGCTCGACCATGGGCTCAAGGAGAGAGTTTCGCGACATGGTGGCTTTTGTGGCCAAACACAAGATCAAGCCGGTCGTCAGCAGGGCCGTCAAAGGGCTGAGTGATCTTGAAGCTATCGAGTCACTGTTCGTCGACATGCAGCACGGTCGACAGTTTGGGAAGCTCGTCATTGAAATAGACGAGGAGGATCAAGCCAAGCTGTAGGGTCTGCCACTACAACCGAGATTTTGATATCATTTTTGCCCCTCTTAGCTGCTTTTGAACAAGCGTATTGAATATCTGGTTACGGTCAATTGATTACTTTTTGTCGACTGACAATATCGCCGCTCGGGATGAACAAGCCACCTGATCTATATCATCCTCTCGTATACGCGAGTGCAGGAGATCCCACGCTGAAGGCCATGACATTAAATCTAAGCTGCAGTTTTAGAACCGTCTTCTTAATGGACCAGGTCTAAATCATCTACAGTGTTCTAGTGCGAGAGGCGAGACCAAACAAGGACGATCCGGCCCCGTGCGGCACGGCACAGATGGACCCCTGACGCAAACAGTCTTCTAGAAATGATCAGAAAAGACGAAACAGAGAAGAAGCGGCCTTTTTAATACCTGCCAAGAGGAGTGACGCCAATAAAGCCGGAAACACATCCGGGACTCCAAAGTCTCCTACGTCAAGCGTTGTCTTGATACATAGTGTCATAAGCACCTCCATAGTTCTCAACAATACATAAAAAGGTGTGAAAAGGGAAATCAACATGGAACATATGAATGTATTTTCCGACATACAGGCCATGTAGATCCCAGGAGTTTATAGAGCCGGCCGCGGCTTTTTGAGGTGACACCAACAGCAGGCTTCCAAGTGTCTTAATCCTGTCGTCGTCTGAGTGTATTCAAGTCCCCAAAGCCCGGGGATTGTAATAGCAAATAAGACTACAATTAAGAAAAGATCGTCATCAATACGAAACATCCACACCTGAGGCGGTGTTCGCTTGGAATGAATCTGGAAAGGCAAGCTGCTCTCCCTGCCGCGTCGACGGGACAAGGTTTGGTGGAAAATCTGGCAGGCTTCAACGTATGGCCTCATTGGTGTAATTAGCACGATTCCTCGCTCTAGGCTTCCCATTGAGGAAAAATAGCAAGTTGCTTTGCCTCCGCTACCGAGAGACTGAAGCCGCTAGAGCAGAACTAAGATCACTCATAGACCGACCGAAAGGGTTCCCCGACACGATACCGGAAGGGCTACGACTGGGTACTTCGGAGAATACACGGAGACCGGCGCAGTGGCGATGACCTCAGCCTTGAGCCTTGGTGGCTACTATCAAGTCTGACTTTACAGACTCCACCGTTGTCCAAGATTGAATACGAAGTCCAGATGAGCATCTCGCTGTGTCCGAGTGAAGGACTCACTGGTCTATGCCTCTTATTCCAAGTATAAAGTCGCGACGTTTACCTCTTGTTGTTCATCATCACCACACAGACACACACAAATACTCAAAACAGTCCCTTCTATCTTGTTAAACACGAACTTCACTTCTTTCAAAAGACGAGTCCTTCAATATGCTCTCCACCGCCACCGCCTCCCGCATCGCCCGCCGGCAACTTCCCTCCCCGCGACACCGGCAAGGCCTTCACCCTCATGGTCAACGTCACCGACCTCGCCTGGAACCTCGTCCGCTCCTCCCCATGCACCAGACCTTCCTGACCGTGCTGCACCGCGACCCCTCCCGCAACTACATCGGCGTCGCCCACAACAGCGGCCACCCGGCCACCTTCTTCATCAACGGCACCGACGCCGAGGCCGCCCGCGGTGACACCCGCATGCTCGCCGAGGTCGGCGAGCCCGGCATTCCCTTCAGCACGCAGTTCACGCCGGTCAACGGGCACTTCGTCAACCAGGTTGGCGAGCTCAACGCGGGCCCGTCGGGGGAGCGCGTCACGGTCACCTCGGCGGACCCGGCGTCCAGCGTGTCGCTGTCCAGCCCGGGCCTGTGCGTGCAGGAGGTGGACGGCGAGCAGCACCCGGTGCTGCACATCTTCTACGTCGGCAACGACCATGAGCGCATCCCCAAGGAGTGCGTGCCGGTCAACCTCATCCCCCAGTGCGCCGAGTAGGTGGACAGCCTGGAGGATCACCACCTGTTTGCCTAGGAGGTCAAGTGCTACGACAATTCTCCCGCCATTGACTGGTCCAAGTACGACGCCTTCCGTCTCTGAGTGGTGGGCACCGATAAAAATCGGACGAGAGTCGCCCATGTTAGTGGGCGCTTAAAACTACCATTGCTGGCCGCTGCATAGACTGAATCCTGGTAGAAGCCAAGAATGACATAAACAGTCCTAATAATACTCTTTCTCCTGAGATTTTCAAGTTACCCATACTTTGTGTTATACAGATACAAGTCAGCACTTTCATGCCGTCGAGTATACAGACCTGGACCTAAAGCTGCGGCCCATGAGCAGTAGTCACCCATACTACATGTGATACAGATACAAGTCAGTGGTTGAATGTCGTTGGGTATACATATTTATGTCTGGACTGAAGCAGTGTTTGCCTATGCCCTGTGTGATATATATACAAGCCAGCACTTTCATGCCGTCAAGTATACAGACCTAGACTAAAGTTGTGGACCGTGAGCAGTAGTCACCTATACTATGTGTGATACGGATGCAGGCCAGTAGCTAAATGCCGGTGAGTATACCGACATATATCGGGACTGAAAGTGTGGACGATGAGCAGTAGTTGCCTATACTTTGTGTGATGCAGATACAAGTCAGCACCTTCATGCCGACGTGAATACAAACCTTCTTCTAGACTGAAGCTGTGGAATATGAGCAGTAGCATAACAGTGACAAGGAAGAGTCATACTAAGATGACAAAAGTACCATTCGTGTTCTGTCCAACATGGAGGCCGCTGTCTTCAGCTTCAGCATCAGCAAATGGCACAAGGTGCCAATGTCTATTCTGAGGTACGGAAGAGTCGTCAGTTCTTCGAACAACATTCGTAATCTGTATAGCCTGGAGACCCCTCCCTTCAGTCTTCAGTAGATGACAAAAGGTACTAATGTCTACTGTCTGAGGTGAAGCAGCTTCTCAGTGTTGCAAGATCAGGGCATAATCTCAGCTGCCCAAGGCTCGACGACGCCATGGACTTGTCATGTCGTCTCCTTGTATCCTACAAGTCCAGCTGTGACAGGCCTTCCTCATTTCATGTGCTACGCTTCCATTCAAATGAGCAGAGGTTGCCTAGGCAGCGCAGGCATCGGAAGTTGAAGTCGTCACGGTGCCACCGGCGAGACTCGTCAATGCACTGGCAGGCCACAGCAGCCGACTTTTACATCAAGATATCAAAAGAAATAAAGCAAGTTTCTAGCACATGCCATGGATGTTTTGCCTGTCACAAGAATAAGATCCCGCAACTATATAAACAGCGTCCAGAAGACGGACTGTGGCCGTATCTTTTCCTCTTCATCACTTCCAGATATCTACATACTCAACATTTCAAAGCAAAATAACCGACGCATCATCGCGAAACTCATTACGCCGAGACCAAACAACATGTGTAGACTCTTCTTCCAGACGCACCCCTGCGGGAACGGCACGATCCGGGACGCGGTCTACTGCCTAGAACACACGATTTCCTCTACCGGCAAGAAAATGGTCTGTGAAAATCACTCATGGAACAATAATGAAACCACCGGGTCCTCCGAGCCTTGCGGTCTGGATGGTTGCCACTACTGCGCAAAAGGATGGCAGTGGCGCTGCTGCGAGTGCAATGAGCCGAATACGCAGAAATTTTGCCAAGGTGACAAGAGCTGTGGTATAGGCCCGAAGGTGCAATGCCCGCACGAGGTTTGCCGCAACTGCGTGCCAATAGGTATTTATTCACTGAGGTTCCAATATGCACCTCCTGCCAGTCGGAGTCAGCGGGCACTGAAAGGCAATGCTAATCGAGTGGTGTACAGTTAAGCGCGAACCTACATACGTGCCAGGATGGCTCAGAGATTGATACTGTATAAAGGGTATTGCATTGGTCAAGTTTCTTATGTGGCAGACGAGTTTGATGACAGCTGGGGCTTCCACTGGCCTGGCTCTCAGGATCTTACCAAGAGCCGGATCCCTAGATCGTAAATGCAACCAGCCCAGCGAATCGATGATCGGGCTGAAATGACTGGAAAGGGATGTTTGGGGGAAGTAATTAGCGGAACAGTAATGGCAACAGTTTTATTTTTAATGGCCCCTGTCGGGGCGGAAGTGGTCAGCGTCGTTGCCTTCCTACGTAAAAGGAGACGGTACTGTACAATACAAGTTATTTGGGTGCTAAATGAAACATCTTTGAAGAGTGATGTGCGAATATTGGCGATTTAACCCTATTTTGGAGCCTTTACGATGCGCGCGCTAAGGCAAGTCCGTAGAGGCATTGTGCACCTTATAATCAGGTTACAGCCTTGAAGCAATGTCTCAAGAGGAAAAGGACATGTTTGTATTGCATCCAAGAAGTACGGGCGCTTAGCGAGGTGCGCCTCAACAGCTGTGCTTCCGTGAGGCGGTGCTCTTTATTAGTGATATAAATTGAGCCTACCTTGCGTTTCCAAGAAGCAAGTGCTGGCCAAACAACACAACAACACAAGACGAACTACCTCAAGCCTTTTCCTCAGGAATTTATTTCCACTACCATCAACATGTGCGGCGAAGTGAGTGTAGCTTACTGTTGCGGACACAAAGTCGACAAGCCGACCAACTACTGCAGCAAATGGCTACGCCTAGAGGGCGAAAGGCCGGTTTCAAGTGCCCGACGGAGATCCCCGCCATCGTTACGTATTCAGATGCCATTTGTGATGCGTGCCGTGAGGATCTCAACTGTGCTGCGGACAAGTTGGCCATTCTTTGAGACTGAGCATCTTCAAGGGGCTGTTGAGGTACACGGATGAGTAGTGGAGGCTTGCGGTCAGGCGATAGAGGCAGAAGAATGATGAGGAGAGGATGGCGTTTGCCAGGAGTTGTTGTCCAACTGTGATGGAGAGAAAAAAAAAAGAGCTCCGATTCGGTCGGTCGTGGGGCTGACAAAGTGTGGCTTGCTGTCTATCTGGTTTTGGTTGGGGTGGTCTGTCAGTCTGATTGACGAGGCAGTCAAGACCGCATTAATTTGTCACGGGGAAATCGGTTCGTATCGAAACTTTGAAAAAGAAAAAAAAAATTACTTGTTTTATTCTTTATCCTGATTTAGTCGCAGTTTTCAAGATCAGACCAGTACCTAATCTGCGTTATCTCATCTAAACTAACAAGCTACATCTACAAGTGCATCTTGTCGCAACGGGCGCTTCGTAGGTGCATTACGCGGCCACCACGCTACGGGCCAAACGGCATCTAACAAAGCGGAGGGGGATCAGGCCCTTCCCCACCGATCATCAATTTACGAGGGTTCTGAATTGTATTTTCCTCCAGAGTCGCCACTGCTTCAACTCACCATTGACTTGGCCCTCTCATCCCTTTACCATTTCTCTCCATCGGCCATCCAATCCATCTCTCCCTCCTCCCTCCTCCCTCCTCCTGCCTTCTCGCCCTTCCATCTCCCATCCACCCACACACCACACACAAAACGATGCCGCCTCGACGCTGGATCGCCGTCGCCGCCAGCTTGGCCTCACTCGCCGCCGCCTCCTGGCCCGATCCGCCCTTGACCGGCCGCGACTTTGACTTTACCGCCGACTTCCACTCGTCCTCCTCGTCCTCGTCCGCATCCCCCTCGTCCTCCTCCAAGAAGCCGACCGCCACCCCCGTCACGCTGTCCACGCTGAAGCCCCCGGCCGACATCGTCCCCGCGAACCCCGTCTTCTACACGCCCGCCGTCGTCACGCTCGTCAAGCTCGACGACGCCGCGCGCGCCGCCCGCTACATCGCCTTCTTCGAGGTCTCCTACATCCCGGCCGCCGACACGCTCGACGACGTCGTCTACACCTACCCCTGGATCCGGACCAACCTGAGCGTGCAGGACGCCGCCGGCACCCTCGGCGGCACCGCCGACACCGACTCCCAGCTCGCCGTCGCGCCCGCCATCGACACCGGCGAGGTCCGCAACGCCACCCTCCAGGTCTGGCGCCAGGACGACGACCTGCTGCGCTACATTGCCGCCATCGAGCGCACCCGCGTGCCCGCGCCGCTCTCCTACGCCATCTCCCAGGTCTTCAGCAACACCACGACGAACGTCTCGTACGACTTTCGGCGCGCGAGCATCGACTTCAAGGTACAGAACAAGACGGGCACACGACGCTGCGACGTTAACGCCGAGGGCGCCCCGGTGCCGGGCGTCCCCCGCGGCGCGTCCGCCTGCACGGCGACGGCGACGGCGGCGGCGACGAGCTCGGGCAAGGCCGGCGCGGCAGGGTCCAGCGCCACGGTCAGTCCCAGCGCGACGTCGAAAAAGAACGCGGCGGCGGGTGGTGCGGCGAGTTCTGGGGTCTATGGCTGGCTAGCCATGGCTGCAGTGGGAGCCTTGATTTTGTAGATTACACACGGTTGGCGTACTTCTTTTTGTTGTTATTTTGTTTTGGAAACTCGGGAGAGGTCCCTTTAGTTTAGCCATGATACCAATGTCCATATAAGGAGAATTTAAATATCACTTTACTCAACGCTACGCTACGAGACTCCTGTTTGAGTCTCATGCATGCGGACGGCTATTTTTAGGCTGTTATTTATTCCCGACTTGTCACTTGCCTAAGTCTTTGTGTTGGCGACATTTTTAGCTGATCTGATATTCTGTTATCGGTGCGTAATCGTATATACGCGCGGTCTCGTCCGAGTACTACGCCAGCGTTGCGGGCAAAATTGTGCATTCGTGGGTGGCATTGCAACAGGGTCGTAAGAGCATGTTCTTGTTCGGCACGGAATACTCTTCTCGACCTCTTCAGGCTTGCAGGGTCTGCTTCACAATGTCCACGTCACTGCTGTCCGAGTTTGTTGTGGCTGGCCCCGTCAGCTAGTCACATAAGACCCCGTAATATTGGCATGTAGCCAAGAACATGGCGGGCTGGCATGCAAGGCACACCAGCCGAACTGTTGTCGCTAATCGGCGCTGATAAAAGCAGGATTCTACTTTCGCATAATTGCAACATATTGGGCTTATGGGCATAATTGATCGCAAACATTGCACCCTAAACCGACCATCGCTCTATCGTGCCCTCTTGGGCCATGCTAACAGAGCCCCTGTAGTAAGTCGAGTGCCCCCCGCAAACAAGGTTAGGGGATAACAATGATGATGCCTCCCTCTCCTGCTTTGCGGGCCCCTAACTAACCTAGTATACGACGCACAGATATAGTATAAATAGCTGCAAGATGGGGGGTACGACGACAGCTCGTGTTTCCGTTGCGTGATAGTTTGCAACTGACGAGCGCTATTCGTAGTGGTTCGCATTATTCATTGTATTTTCTCATCAAAGGAGTAATCGCTCGCTGCGCTGGAAATATACACAAAACAAGAATGAACAGCCGATTAAGATGGCGGCACCGGTCGCAATTCGTGACCAGCCTCGGGATCTCGTTGTATGGCTTGCCGATTCGGGCCGTGCCATCTCTGTGACCATGGCCGAGCGACGGTAATAGAGTCGACCAAGCTTTTGTCGCTGGAATTGTCACGAGTTTCCCATACCGGATTGGGATCTTGCGACCCTAGACTGTTGGCCCGCTCGCGGGATTTTGGCTGCGAGTTGTAGTCTGGCGGACTTTGATTCGAGTCGCCCTCGTACTGCGCTTTTGAGGCGATTACTCGGCCGCGGATGAATATGGCAAAGGCAGGCAGGCAGCCTACAATGATGGCTATGGATGTATTAGCGATGGCCAGCCCATTGAGGGACACCCAGGTTTGTGCATACCGACAGCTCCTTCGATGCCAGCCCACAGCATTAGCCATGTCGTGCTGACTTGTCCTGTGCTCGAGCTTGAGTTGAGTGATACGCTTCGAATAATGGCAGTGGCCATTGTGATGATGCCGACGGCAAAAATGAGTCCGATGCTGAGCTTTTCGACTCGAGAGATTTTTAAATTCCACAATACGCGGAGTGGTACGGCCATGACTGGACATGTTAGAATCGCTTGGGGATGGAAGATGGAGCCCGACATACTCAGGAGATCTGTAGATAAATCAGCGGCTAAGCTGAACCATAGGCTAATCGCCTTGGCGCGCGCATCTCGGTCGCTCGTGCTGCATTCACCCGCCGTAAACCAGGCCTTCATCGATGAACAACTGGTGAAGTTGCTAATGCAACATCCAATGAAAACCAGGACGGAATATACCATGACTCCCCACCAAATCTGTGTGTAGAGAGGCAAGCCTTCGGTGAGTCGCTTGAACATGAATAGGAGACTCCATTTGACAGCCCAAAGCGTCGACCAGAAGAAGAATTGGACAACAAAAAACTCCTTCAGCATCGCGACCAGGTCGTCGGAGAGTCCAGTATATGGTTGTGCGCGGCCTTCCGCAATGGCGGTGACTTTGAAAAATGCATCGATTGTTGCATAGTATAGTGCAACCGTGAGGATAAATGAGGCCAGTGCGAAGTACATAAAGATGTCCTCCATCTGGTAGGGAACCTTGCGCAGCTTATACCAGCGTGCGCCAGTACGCATAAGGACGAAGACGATGGCGACGCATAAGCATGCAATCAAGCCCTCCTACATAAAAGGCGACGACGAAGGTTAGCAAACCTCTACCCCGCGCTCGGGAGTATGATCGACCACTGGTAAAAGATATGTCAGACGTACTTGGTCAGCCCTTTGAGACACATTTTGCGTGCCCATTGTGACGATGCGACTGGCACGGGCGAGCCACCACACTCAGGTTGATCGAGCAAACCAGAAAAGAAGCAGCAGCAACAATGACAGATTGCTACCTTTGATCCAGCATTCGGTAAAAAGAAGTAGAGGGTGGCTTATTGATGGGGGCCATGAGGCTACATTAAGAGGATATGGAATTTGGGGGTCGGGCGCTAATAAGAGTGAGGGAGTACCGACCTCCCCCATGGCCGCGCATCAGACCAAGACGGAATGGTGCAGGAACAGGCCCGGAATTGGGCTAGAGATCAACCACAGATCCAACATACAAAAGCGCCCCTCCGAAGCCCGTCAGCGTCCACCGACGAATGACGTTGCCGCCAGTGGGCAGGCCGCCGCAACGGAGGACGGGAGATGCCGTGAAGGGCATTCAGTAAGATGACAGCGCAAGGGTCTTCGGGCTCCATTGAGTCTGCGCTGCGACATCTCGACAGTGACGTTGGAGTCGCTTATTGACGAAGTGGCAGCATGGGTGCCGCGAAGATGTCTCCGACACTGAACATCGCTGGCGTGGAATAGTGCTAGACTTTGGAGGGGAGGTCTCGCGCCGGCCGCCGTAAGCAGGTAGTGAACTGGTTTTTGCTGACTTGTTTCTTCTAGCTTGAAGCTCAATCTGACGGCCTGTAGACGGTTCGAGTCGTGGTGCTTCGGAGCACACCCATCTGTCTCGACGTTAGTGCGTCCATATTGGTACCAGGGTGGGCCATGGTTTGGACATTATCTTATGAAATGATAGCACCGAAGCCTGCCGTCGCTATTAGCAAGTGCTTTTGTGTGGCCATGGCCCGCAACAGCATAACACGCAGAAGATGGAGAGTTGAATCAAATATATTGCCCATACGAGGCTAGTAATGGTGGCTGGCGCACCGCGAAGTGGCTGCGGCTGGCACAGGGGCAAAGGCAAGCCACAGTCATTCTTTTGTAGTAAAGTTCCCAGGCTTTCCCGCAAGGTACGGATACATGCCCATCATTCACAAAAATGGCAATATTTGTTTACTCAAAGAGGGCTTTTGGCGCCTCAACGAAGTCTCCCTTGAAACCCCGCTCTATTCGCTTGTAACAGAGATAGTGACGTTTTTGGGTAGCGATAGGCAGAGTCTGCATCCGCCATCACCGGCCGTACAAAGGAAAATGCTTCCCGGATGGCGACCTTCCCAAACGATTTATTTCCTAGCTAGATCTTCGGCTGACTTGCCTCAAGCTAGCTAGCGTCCGCGTCCTCCGTGCCACCCGCCGATATCCCACGCAAAAAATCACCAACACGGCCCTCCAAGCATGTCCGTCGATAATTTCCCACCTTTTTCGCGCCAATACGGCCACAGTTGACGGCGTTACTGCTCAATGAAAACGCCGCCGGGTGGCCAATTCGCCCGAACTCGTGCTCTACCGCGATTCTCGACTCAACCTGCTAATAAACCCTGGATTTCCTCGTCCGATCTCTCTCCTGCCCCAACGAAGACATCGATGGTTATCCCCGCGCAACAGCCAGGACCTCGCCAATCCACTCACCCAACCAAGGAAACCGTCTAGCGCCCCCTCCTGCAACCCCATTGCTGACCACCGTCTACGATCCTTTTCCCTTGGGTCACCCTATTCGCGTGGTCGCTTCCCCCGCGGTACACACACAGACTCATGATGCGACTCTTCTTGCTTGCCGCTCTGGCACTTCTCTCGCGCAGTGCTGTCGCTGTCTCCTTCTCACCCTACACATTGGAGGGTGTCCAGGCCGACATATCAACCTACCTGGGTCACAATGCGACTCACCAATCAAGGGCAGCTTCCAACTTTGGTTGCGACGTAGCAGTGAGTTCAGCCCCAGATTCCCACGCGGCAAGTTCCGTGTCCCTTCCCTCGGCCGTGGCTGACAGACCTGTAAAACAGTGTGGCTTCCTGGCCTTCTCCCGTCCCAATACCGTTGCCTTCCCGAACTCCTCAACCTATGATTTCCAAGAAAACCGATACTGGTCCCAGCAGCAGGAGCTTACCCGTCCATCTTGCCGCTTCTCGCCCACCCGCGCCGAGGATGTTTCCTTGGCTATCCTGACGTTTCGCGTAACCCAATGCAAGTTCGCCATCAAGAGTGGGGGTCATGGCGCATTCTCGGGAGCCTCCAACATTCAAGATGGCGTAACAGTTGATTTTATTCATCTTACAGATGTACAACTATCGAAAGACAAGAAGATCACGTCTGTTGGAGCCGGCAACACGTGGTACAATGTGTACTCGCAGCTGACTCCGCAAAACCTCACCGTCATCGGCGGCAGGGTGTCTCCCATCGGTGTTGGAGGACTTACTCTGGGTGGCGGCATATCGTTCTTTTCGGCACGATACGGCTGGGCGTGTGACAATGTCTACAACTACCAGGTAGTCCTTGCAGACGGCTCCATTCGCGACATCAATGCCAAATCATGCAACAAGGATCTCTATTGGGCGCTGCGCGGCGGCGGTAATAACTTTGCCATTGTCACGCGCCTCGACCTCGAGACATATCCACAAGGCGACATGTGGGCTGGTTCGCAAACCTTTATCAACACACTCGAGACGAGCAAGGCCATCAACAAGGCTTTCGAGAGTTTTGCTATCAATTCTCCTGAAGATGATTATGCTCAGATTATTACGGCATACGCATACGCACAAACGCAGGGCATTTATGTCATTGCTTCGGACCTCCAGTATGGCAAACCCGTTGCCAATCCTCCCGTTCTTCAAAACTTCACGGCCATTACCGGTGCCGTTGCCGACACTCTGCGCGTAGTCGACCTACCGTCACTAACACAAGAGTTCAACGCTACCAATCCTTACGGATTCCGGTACGTCGTCTATGAGCGAGAGAAACAGATTTTGACTCATTGATTCTGACAACTTGTCGTAGCAAAACTTATTGGACTTTTACCTTCAAAAATAGTGCGGCACTCATGGACGAGATCATTGCTATCTATACGGAGGAAGTAGACAAAGTCAAGGACGCGCCCGGCATCGTGCCGGCTGCCATCTTTCAGCCAATCACCACGTCCATGACGAAGCATTTTTCCAAGAACGGCGGCAACCCCTTGGGTCTAGAAGGCCAAGGCCCGCTTACCTGTTCGTACACCGCCTCAAGTATTCTTATTTTCTGTGCTAATTGTTTCGGAACAGTGGTCAACATTGACTTCTCGTGGACGAAAATTAGCGACGACGAGCGCATCATGGCCGCAGCCAACGCCATAGTGACTCGCTCCACGGCAGCAGCGAAGACACGAGGGCTCGATCACCCCTACCTGTACCAAAACTACGCTTCGCAGAAGCAGGATGTGTTTGCTAGCTACGGAGATGCAAACCTCGCCAAACTTCGAAACATTTCCAAGAAGTACGACCCGGACCAGGTTCTGCAGCGGCTGCAGCCAGGCTACTTCAAACTGCATTGAAAACTTTGGTTTGCTGCATTTCAGGCTGTATATAGAGGCCGTTGCATGAGCGGAAACTGCATTTCGAACAAGCTGCAAGAACGGTTTTTGGATGATGCATGGTCGGTAAAAATGTTGGTTGTACGAAATTAGTTGCATTTCGTTTGTTGTCCGAGCCCAGCGATGTCGGCGCAGTGCCTTGCATACATACATACAGAGCTGCTGCACAATCAAATAATGATCGCCTCTTTGCGGCTGCACGCCAGTCGGTCAGTCTCAACCATTACAGCTGCCACTTGGAGAGGTCGTAGAACGATTTTGGATTCCAACACATTTAATAGCGGATTAATTTGTTTGAGGGCTGTCTTGACAGGACTCAGGTGCGTTGGCGTTGATCACAAGCTTCTATGTATGAGGAATGGTGGGTTGGGCGGATTTCGGGCAGCAGTGGTTCGGGGTGGCCAATGACGCAGCATGCAGCGGAGTACTTCAGCCGCCATCGCATACCCCGAGGACTCGGAGTCTCGGCGCGGTCAACCTGACACTCACACTCACCGATCTTCCTCCTTCACGGTTTGTTTTGAACAGATTTTAAACTCGCTCTGGCCTAGCCAGTACAAAGAGCTGTTTCTTAAGTGCGGCAACTTACAACCCGTGTGCCGCTCGCGTTTTCCGTTAGTAACGCAGCTGCCACGGCACAATCGCGATGTGCATCGCCATCTTGTCTACCGCCCACCCGGATTATTCTCTGATAATCGTCGATAACCGAGATGAGTTCATATTACGGCCGACATCTCGACCTCATTGGTGGACTCACCAAAGTTCCGGCCAGCAGGTCCTCTCGTCGCGGGACCTGCAGCGACCCGAGAAAGGCACGTGGCTAGCTGTGAACAAAGCTGGCGACTTTGCCATTCTCACCAACTATCAAGAAATTGTCGATGAGGCGTCTGCGATTTCTACGACGCGAAGCAGAGGTGGCATGCCCAGCCTATGGCTGGGCGGTGACGCAAACGAGTCGCTGACTGATCGTGTCCATCGCTTGGTCAAGGACGGCGGGGTCAAAGGTGTCGGCGGGTTCTCCATGATCTGCGGAAGGGTGCGCAAAAATGCCGAAAATGTTTCGATTGTGAGCAACCGAGCAGATCGCGTGGACGATGTTCCGATCGTGACGGGGGAGAGGGGAAGGACCTGGGGATTGAGTAACACAACATACACGAACCCGGAAAAATGGCCGAAGGTACTGGACGGTGAGGAGCTAGTCAGCAAGGCTATCCAAGATGCTGTATCCCATAATCAGAGCGAATCGGATTTTGTCGAGTCACTCTTCACAGTCCTTAGTCGGGACACGCTGCCGCCCGCCAGCGACGGAGAAGGTACCGTGCAGGATAGCATGAAGAGGTTTCGCCACAGCGTATTCCTACCACCCGTCGGCACCTCTCAGCAAAAGGCCGAGTTCGCAGAATCCGCAGCCAAAGGTCGTGTGGGCTGGGATGAGGACTCCAAAGCTTCAAATGGATCCAGCCATGCACCACCCAACCCCGTTGGCGGTTATTCAACGGGCTTGTATGGAACCCAGCGTCAGACAGTCATTCTATTCGACTTGAATGGCAATGCTACATATATCGAGAGGGCCTTATTTGATCCAAACGGAAATGTGATTGAGCGAGGCGCGGCGGACGTGACAATCAAGTTTACTGTGGACGGTTGGGAGACTGAGGGCTGAAATTGCAAGAATGACTTATTGACACTGTAATAAATTCGTTTTCTTCTGTGATTTTGGCGTATTACCTATTTACGTGATGCTACTCACCTCTTGTACCGAACCAATAGTGCCAATGACGACGAAGGAAATCGAGACATATCACATGCCGCTCAACAAGGTCGGTCCCAAACCAGTGTACATAAGTGTTCTTAAGCTGCGTAACATAGACCTTGGCTACATTGGCACATGCCTAGGTATTAACTAAGATCTGTAGGTACCAGGTAGAGATGTCAAATTTACAAACCACAGGCGTTTGCTTGGTTTATGCCTGCCAGCTGGCGAACGGCCCATCTGACTGACAGGCAGCTGCCAGACTGCTACTGCCTTGGACCAAAATAAACGAAACGCCCGGCCAATCGCATCTTTGCCTTTCATCGCATTCTATGCCATTTGCAGTCCCACTGAATAAGCGAACTTGCATGCAAACTGCGTCAGCTTCTTCGCGACAGAGGCGCGCTTCCCATCGCGTTCTACCAGCTGCCATCTCCATCCTCGGTTGGGCTTGGATCCGGCCGGCTTGCACATTCTCCTCTTGTCCGATTTCGTTACTGAGCTTTCTTTTGCTTCCAAACCAGCATCTGCTGTTACCCAATACTTGGACTATTAATCTCTTTTTGGATTGCACTGTACTTTCATCAACCGGCGGCTCTCTACCATCGATCAGTTCCGACATGGGCCTTGACACTGACGTAATTGGAACCAAATGAGTCAGCTCTGCCCTTCAGTATGGGTAAAAGCAGAATGGGAATTTCTCAGATATTCTCAGGCCACAAAAATGATTCGAGTTCCAGTCGGATTAAGCAGCCCTTGGTGATATCTTCGCCAATCGGGCCTGTCAAAAACTCCCGAGGACCAGACTTGACACGAAGTGCCGGATTGATCATTGTCAACGCAATCAACGACTGTGCCCAAGCACAAGACAATGACGGAGTGCAAACCTCGGCAACACCTATAACTGAGAAGAAGACGGCTATCAGTATCTTCGCCAGAAAGACATTATTGAAGACGCAAAGCTTAGCAAGTCTCTCGTCCCCTGCCAAAGACGCGGTGCCCACGCCAGGCACAACGCCACGAAGTAAGTTCGAAGAAGAACTTACTTCAACACTTTCGAAACTCAAAATCGCCTCAGAATCTACCACCACTGTATTCACCGACAATGGAGAATATACGCACACTACCAGGCCGCCACACCTTGCTAGCCCTCCGACGAGAAAGCCTACGTTTGCCACAAGACTACCTAAATCCAAAACTATGAATGTCTTGCAAGATATAAAGAACTCGGCTCCCCGTCGAACCACTGCGCTAGACTCTATCCCCAAACCACAGACCAAATTGCCCGAAACTCCTCTCAAGCAATCCGAAATGCCTATCAGATTCCTCTTCCGTTCGCTCAGACGAGCTTCACAAGAAGACTCGATATCATCGAGCAGACATTCTTCCACGACCAACATTACAACACCAGATTCCTCAGGACAGATGAACGACGCAACCGAATCTTTACCACGCCCTGGGCAAATTATACATGCCCAGCCGTCTGCCTACTGGACCGGTCGGTTTACTGCGCTACGAGACCGTCTTTCTAGCGAGCACATGGCTCACGTGCTGGCTCAAGCCACCGACACAATCCAGATGGGTGTTCAAGACGCCTCCCGCAGGAGAAGGCATGCAGATATAGAACTCTGTGAAGACCCTCCATACCTTCTACGGGACGAGGACGACCTTTGTCGTCAAGTCTTTTCCATACTCGAATCACAATGCATCACCACAGCTTCCAGAGAGTCACTGAGGCGCTGGAGAGAAAACTATGCTTTCATCCGCCGTCGACCGAATCTCCGTCCTGGTTTTTCTGGAGACTTGCAGATCTCAAGACGTTTTGCATCGCACGCTCGTCATTGCGATGAACTAGGCCTGAACTTTTTAGAGGAGGCTTATTACAGCAATGCTTCCAACGCCTTTGGGATGACCAACCCCAACAGCCTCGAGGGTCGATATTTAAATTTTCGATAATTCGGTTGATGTACACAAATCCGCATGTTTTACATCGCAGAATTGCTGCGCTCTTTCTTTGGTTCGACCCGCTACATTCTCTTGGACTTCGTTCTTTTCTGGTTTTGACTTTGGTAACGGACACTATCGAGGGAAGTCTTGATGATTGGAGTATCTGATTTTGGCCTTTGAACTCACGCACTTTTCTTTTCGGCCTCTTGCATTTTGCTCTTGACTTTTCTGCCGTTGCTGAATGGTTTTACGAGATGGAGTATTACTGGCTTTGGCAGTTTGGCGCACACAGGTGCTGATTGATTTTTCATGGATAGACAGATACCCCCAGGAAGGTGGCGGTTGGCTCGGTGGGAGTCTTGATGTAATAGAATATAAGTAATGCTTGATTGTTGCGTTTTTAATAACGCTGTAATTTTAAATAGATGCGGCCATTTTTTCCAGCCTCAAACGAGTCCCAATCTACTTGTGCATAATGCAATTGTCCAGTAGTCAACGCCAGTGAAAACAAATATCCTCATCCTAGATCTACCTTTGTTCGCCAATCTATGTCGTATTGGAGAAACCCAACACTCTGCTGCAGCCCGTCTTCGACACGCTCATTCTGCCTTCTTCCTACTCTTCAAGTAGTCTCTAATCTGCTCAAACTTGCTGGCAAAGAACATGCCGGACTTGTCGTTGCTCCAGACGAGCACGCCAATCTCTTCGGCGAAGCGGCGCGTGTCGTGGTACTCCTTGGGGTCATCAAAGTCGCGGAAGAGGAAACCGCTGGTGGTCTTCATGCGCTCGTTCTCGAGCTGCCAGAGGCGGATTTGGTCGACGACGGTCGGTGGCAGCACGGGCTTGTTGGCGAGGGCGGCGGAGCGGTGCATCTGCTCGTGGGCGTGGGCGGCGAGGTACGCGACGATCTGGTCGGCGGTGATGCCGAACTGGATGGCCTGCCGGATCGAGGTGCGCGTGATGCGGCCGGCGACCATGTCCGGGAAGCGCATGGTTAGCCGCGCGAAGAGCGCGAGCACGGCGATCTGCAGCGTCGACTGCGTGTACGCGTACAGCCGGTAGTTGGTCTCGACTGCTGGCCGTTGGAAGCGAGCGCGGCCGAGGTGGCGGCGGCGACGCCGTCGCTGATGCTGCGGAAGTTCCCGCCGGCGCTACCGCCGCCGCCGCTGGTAAGGGTGGTGGCTAGGCGCGTGGGGAAGAACATGGAGCGCTTCTGCGGGGGTATGTAGACGAGGCCAAAGTCGGCGAGGGCGGGCAGCATGTCGCGGCGCTTCTCGGTGAGGGCGTCGGTGTCGTAGGCGCGGCCGAGCTCGAGGCTGGCGAGGACGAAGAGGAAGGAGAGGACGTCGACGGCGGCGCCGCGGTCGGCCTCGAGCAGCGCCTCGAGCCACATCAGCAGGAGCGTCCACACCTGGGCGTTGGCCTCCTGCAGCAGGAACGTGAAGCCGGCCTGCGTGATGCCGACGGACCCGTTAGGGCGGCGGTCGACGAGGCCGCCAGCCACGAGGATATCGCGGACGCTCTTGTTGGGGCCGGAGTCAGAGTTGGTGGATAGGGTGCTCTTGAAGCCGACGGAGGACACGACGAAGTGGAGGATGTCGTCCCAGCGCCGGCGCGCGTGGCGGTCGAGGAAGGCAAGGTCGATCTCGGGAGGCACGAGGAGGCTCGAGGGCACGCCGAAGGAGCCGTGGTCGCCTCCGCCGGTCAGGGCGAGGCGCATCGAGGTGCGAAAGTTGGCCGTGAGCTGCACCTCCTGCGGCTTGTCGCGGGACGGCGCGGATATCTGCACGATGTGGAGGCTTCGGAGCGTCGAGAGCACCTGGTCTTTTTGTCTATCGGGGTTTGCGGCGCTCGTCGCGTTAGTCCTGCGAAATTGGTTCTGCGAGCAACGTCCCCCGACACAAGAACATCCGTGAACGGGCCTCACTCTCACCTCTTCGCTTCGGGCTTGACCCAAGTGTCCAGGTCCGCCAGACTCATCGGGTTGGGCATGTACAGCATGCGCATCACAAACGTTTTGGCTGTTGGGTATTTTTTTTGTCAGTCCGTCAGTGAACTTGTCACGCTCACCACCCACGACTCGGCCCGGGCAACTTTACCCAGCTGCGGCAGCATGCGCCGGAAAATGGCAAAGGCCGTCGAGGGCTGCTGGTAGAGCTTCCTGAAGGTCGTGCCCGGCAGCTTCTCCAGGTAGTCAGCCAGCTGCAGCGCCGGCTGCGGATTGACCGCCATGATTTTTGCGCGCCCCTTGGTGGAGTGTTCGTTCGCTCGAGGTTCTCGTGAGGGCGGGAACGGTTGCCTGCTGGATTCGGTGCGCGCTCGTTGCGCCGGAACGGCGGCGATGCCAAGGTCGTTCCGTGAGAGGGAAGGAACCGCCTAGATCATGGTATGGGAAGTCGCCGTATTCGCCCTAGAGCTCCGCTTCTGTTGTCGCTGTGCGGAGAGAGACTGGAGGGCGAAGAACAACGGGTGAAGGTTTTGGAAAGTTCACGGTGTCGGCGCCATCAAACAAATGGCCGGATTATGGTCGGATAATTGCGCCCATTACTTTAGTTTATTAGCGGCTGTTTCAGTGGCCAGGGTCGCTGTGGTGGAACTCGGTCACTGCGCGGAAAGTGGTGACGCCGCCTCGGTAGCCGATACTCAGCGTTTACAAAGTCACCATTCTATTCGATTCCGTGCCCAGTAGCTGCTTTAACAAGATGGCCAAGAAGTTATCACCCTTGGTCTTTACACAGACCGTGAGCTTGTTTTTGAAGGGCAGAGTGTGCCCAATTGCTAACGCGCCAGCAGGTGGTCAAGTCATTCATGGCCCAGTCCGGTCTCGAGCCGCAGTATGTCCGCTCACTGATGGCGCAAACACAGGCACAGTGCTTACAGCTAACACTTTAATAGATTACTTGGTGCCAGCCGAGTAAGGGCCTTCAACTTTATGGTCATAGTCTCATTTCGCGGCCGGTTGAGCTAATCCTCTCGTCTGCAGTTTCGTGTGACCAGCGCCGCCAAAGGCAAGGTCGACTTTGAATTGGATATACACAAAGACCACACTGTACGCCCCCATCTCGGCCATTATCCTCAAGAATGTCCGCATAACAGCTTAACAGAACCGCCTCAATACCATCCATGGGGGCACATTGGCCGCGATTGTCGACTTGGGCGGCAGTCTAGCCGTTTCATCCCACGGAAGATGGAAGACTGGCGTCTCTACTGACATCAACAGTACGTCTGGCAATGGAGACGTCGCGTTTGATACATCGATACTGACTTCCTTTCCTCCAGTCAGCTACCTAAATCCTGGTGGTAATCCCGGCGATATTCTCAAAGGCGTGGCCGTCTGCGACAAGAGTAAGTCCCTTCAAAGTTCTGACCGAAACAGAGCCTCGATCATGAGCTTACGCAAATTGGCAGTCGGCAAGACGTTGGCGTACACGACGGTACACTTCTTCAACAGTAAAGGCCAGCTCGCAGCTCGAGGAAGCCACACAAAGTACGTTCCATCCTGACTACCCGCCTGTCACATATTGACCCAAATAGATTCGTTGCTGGCACTGAGAATGAGCTTGGAGAGTACGTGGTTCCTGGTGAATTTTCCGACGTAGATTAAACGGATCACAGCGAGAGATAGACGCCCCCTATGCATTTCAGCCATATATTTGTACATCTGGTATAGAAGCAAAGAATTTGCAAACGCTGTCATATCGACAGCTGAGGAATATATAAATGCAGATGTTTCTGTGCGCGTCCGCCTCGTAATTTCCATCAATACGCCAATTTCCCGAGTAATACAATAATGCGGAAACCCAATATCCAAACCGAAGCCAAGGACAAGTCAACCGATAAATGCCGACTTCGTATACGTCTATGTATCCAAGCTTTGCAAAAAAAAAAAACGCCTTGTAGCTTTAAACACACGAATTACTTCTTTTTCGTATCCTTTTCCGGTGGCAGCACTTCTGACAGAGGCACTCTACCGTCCGCTTGGTGATATAATCCCATCGCTTCATCGTGCGATGGAGGGGCAGACATGGTGTCTGGTGTAGCTGCAAATGACGAAAAGAGGGCTGCATTCGAGCTTTCCGGAGGCACATCACTGCTGCTTGATCCCGGTGGCCTTCCGTCCGCCTGATGAAACAAGCCCATACTCTCCTCGTGTGAGGGTAGCACACTAGAGTCCGCCTCGGACGTCGGGGGTCGACCGTCGGCTTGATGGTACAAGCCCATTGCTTCATCGTGGGATGGCAATGAGCTGGACAGTTCTGATTGCGGCATGCGGCCATCTGCTTGATGGTAAAGACCCAAAGACTCATCATCGTCTTCTGTCGTACTGGGGAGTTGCGGTACAAGCTCATCTAGGCTCCGCTGTGATAGTTGGGATGATTGTGGCGAAGAATTGCTAACCGATGGAACTGCCGCTTGATGTGTTATTGTTCCGGGCTGATTGGCTGATAGCTCATGGCCCTCTCCCGATAGTCGCGTCATTTCGTCGGTAGCTTGTGAGGCAGAAGGGGGAATAGGTCGTCTGATGATTGGCACATGTAGAAGAGAAGTTGCGGTGACAGAGGAGACGACATGATGGGAAGCTGGCGGAGAATATTCGGGAGGTGCATCGGCGACACCGTCACAGGAAAATAAGCTTTCTGGGCGTTGGTGTACGGGCGACAGAGCTGGGGTGACGGCGCGCTCCGTCATCGGCGTGGCTATTGTCGGCTCTGGGGATAGGAATTCCGATGAAGCTACCTGGCTTTCACGGTCTCCCAGGAGCAAGGAAGTGCCAGTAGATGAGAGACCAGTCTTCTTCTCCAGCCCGAGATAATAGAGAATAACAAGAATGATGAAGAGGGGCCATGTCTTGAGAATGACGGACAATATTTCGTTGAAACTCGACCCAGCCTCAACGAATGGGGTAAACAAGAACGGGCTAACCGTTTGAAAAATGATGGAGTAAATGTCAAAAGCAGCACGTACAATCCAGACGCTGCAGCAAGCAATGAGGTATCGCAGAGGCTTCTGTAGCGACTTCGAGGAGCGAAGTTTGCGCCGTAGCAGGCAAGACCGAACAAGCATGGATATGGCGAGGAACGCGAGAACCGCCTGGCATGTCAAGTTCATGATAGCGGAGGCGACGTAGTAGTTGTTGTAGAGTCTATCCCAGGCAATGCCGTTTGTGGAGGAAATGATTTCCGAGAGAACAATATGATAGAGCTCAACACTGAGAACGGCAAGAGAAAGAATACAAATGCCAAACGAGACGGCGTAAGCGGAGTATCGTGACCACTTGTGGCGACGAATGTGTTTTTCGTCGCGGGGAGCAATATATCGAATGCATCGGATCAAGCTAGCGAGGGTGAGGAAGATAGTGAGCTCGGCAAAGACGTTGAAGCAAAGAGAAAGAGCAGAGGCGCCAGTCGCTATGCGAGTGACCAAAACGAGTGGGTCCTCCTCTGTTGTTTCGTCATCAAGATAGTCATAGTTGGATTGATAAACGCGCGAGACGAGGGTGACGGTCGCGATTTCGAGGAGGCTAAAAAAGACGGCACTGTTGAGGGACTGCGTTAGAACATCGAGTCCCAGAATATATCCTCCTCTCTCCCTTTTCCCTTCTTTCGTTTCTCTCATTTTCCTTTCTTTCGTTTCTCTCATTTTCCTTTCTTTTTCTGCAGCATGTTGGGGCCATAATCACATACATTGTTTGCATGACCCAGGCTATCTTGACCCAAGAAAAGACCCTGCGTGCATGGTCGCGGCGGCGACGGAGGCGGAGCGCGGCGCAGATGGTGAAGCATATCGAGGCCACCAGGGTGATGAAGAGGATGGCATCGGTCACGAAGTGGAAGATTTCATATCCGACGATGGCGGACATGGTGTCGATGCAGAACCGTGCGGAAACGGCCTGCCTCGACTCACATTCTCAAGCGGGCGACTTGCTGGGGGCGATCGGAACGGAGCGCTGGCGGCGGGCTGCACGAGTATATCGTGGTTCGCGGAGTGTTGACGGACGAGGAGTACAGCGGGCGTGTTGCGACAACTGCCCTTTTTTGCGGCGGGCGACTATGGGCAGGGACAAAGACGGGCTTCTCGTCGGGCTCGGGCGTCGGACGCGGACGGGAGACCTGCGGCGTTGATTGTACGAATACGGTGGAGAAGACGCTGAGATGCCGCTGTTCGTCGAGCGAGAGCTAGGTTGCCGCGGCTGTTTCCGTCTCGATGGATGATGATGAGAAGAAAAAAACCGACGAACGATGGATTGTGCAAGGACAGAGCAAGATTGCAAGATGGTACCTCGGAAATCTTGGCAGCCCAGCAAACGGGCAGGCCTGGGGGAGGGAGACGGTCCTTGCTGCGCCTCGAGGCCTGGCACCGATGCTGCACAATGTGCTGCAGCCTCTCCCTCCCGAGCCCCCATGGCCATGGCCCCTCCAAGTCTCCGTAGACAAGGGCCGTCCAACACGCTAACTGGTGGAAAGAGGGCTTGCCAATGCGCTCTCTGTCCACTAGAAACCCCTGTATAGATCCTCTACAGTGAGGGGCCAGCTCCAGAATTCTCTTGGCGAGACGACTTGCCATGCCAGTAGCGGCAAAAAGACGCACTCCGCGAAGCCATTGATTCTTCTACCTTGATTCAAAGAATCCCCCTATTTATTCTCTTTTTTCTGTGTAACGTAATGAAGCGGGCGAGCTGAGATCGATCTCTGCTGTGTTCCAATAAACCAGTCTGCGGATGCTGCTGCAGTGGTTATCAGGTTGCACAAAACCGCCTGGCCGTTGCATGTCAAACGCTAGCCCGCGAAACCTTGTTCCCCAAGCACCGCCATTGTGGCTTGACCGACTTGTGGTGTGTGGCTGCGTCGAATTATTTTCTCTCGCTCGGGACAAGTTACAAGTCAGAAAATTGTTCCAACTTCCAAACACCAAATACAGGCCCTCCTGCGAAATATGTTTCCTCTCGGCAAGTCTCACAATACCAGGCACCTGGTTGACGCTAGATAGTTGCCCCAACTCTACTAGCTTTGTGTTGTTCCCGCTCCGCTCCGTGCACCACTTGCGTCTCTGTTTGAACTAAGTTACCAGTAACGAACGATTCCTAACACCGTCGCATCCCATCCCCCCACTAACCCACGGCGGTGACGCGCAATCTCAACGCTACCCAGCGCCGGGGTTCCGCAAGCTCAGCATCCCAGCCGCCTCTCCAACTTCTCAGGTCCTCCGGTGGCACGCAGCGTAGCGTGGGATATCCCCTTGAGCCATGACTTCAGTGGTGGTACGCAAGGCGGTTGAGGGGAAACGTCTATGAGTATATAAATAGCCTTCAAGATGTGGTCAGTCTGCTGCACGAAGAGGCGGGTAGGGCCAGTCAACGAGAAGATGGGAATAAAATTTTAAATAAATATTCTGGCAGAAAACTTCCATCAATGTGGCTGCGGCGCTGGCAGATCGGGTTTGCCTTGCAATACCACCAGCTGCCACCAGCAAGGTCTTCGGTATCAAATTGGTATCATTAATTTGCGAGCAATATTCAACTCTTCGTCTTTTTTTCTTCGGCTCAAATCATCAGTCTCGGGTCATATCCCGTCATCCTTGTTCCAACTTCTTCCAAGCCAGTCTGTTAGCCATAGTGTGGCTGCTGCTGCTGCTGCTGTTGTTGCTGGTACTGCTGTTGCTGATATTGCTGCTGCTGCTGTTGCTGGTACTGCTGTTGCTGATACTGCTGCTGCTGGAACTGCATGTCCTGCTGAGGCTGCGCATAGTAATTTTCCAGTTGCGCCTGCGCACTCGACGTCGGGGCCTGCTGCGGTGCAGTCTGGTGAGTGACCTGGTATCCCCACGGCGTCTGATATACCGTCTCGCCAGCGGCGGCTTCTTTGGTCAGGAATGTCTGCTGCTTCGACCACACGCCGCCAATCTTCTTGCGTCCGAGGACAAACAGAATCAGCAGGATCGTGGCGTACGGCCACGTGCGGAAGAGGACGCCCGTGACAATGGTAGCCTCTACACCCGGCACATCGGACGAGTTGAGGTAGAACATGATCAAGATGATGATGTTGTAAAGGGGCTGCGCCGCGAAGAGAATAGCGCAGGCGAGGAAATAGTTGGAAGCCTGTGAGATAAACTTGTCAGCATGAGAGTTTAGTATGTGTTCCCTGGCTGGGAATTCGTACCGGTCGAGTATGAGGCGCCGACTGGCTCAGCGCCCGCGTCCGGACAGCCTGGCCCAAGACCAGCATGGACAGGAGGAGCCAGATGCAGTTGAGCGCAAAGTCGATATCGCTCGTCACGTTCTCAATGTTGTGCAGATCCACCGCGTCAACGCCATACAAGTCGCTCACCGAGCGTCGTCCGGCCATTGAAGGCGCCCGAGCCTTGGCTTCATCGAAGACGTGCGCCCAGTAGTAGCAGCGCACGCCAAACAAGCCGATCGCGAGCACAAACGTCAGGCCTCCGGCACCCCACGCGGGCAACGACATCTTGGCCCAGCCCGCCGGCACCTCGCCGGTGCCGCCGGTCGAGCGCGCCGCAGCAAGGCCCGCAGCAAGCGACACAAAGGTGGCGAGGAGGAGCACGCGGACGCCGGCCTCGCAGAGCATCCAGATGGCGTCGAGGAAGCCGCGCGCCTGGGTGAGGCCCTCCTGCTCAGACTGAAAGAACTCGATGTGGCGGTCGGTGAAGCGGCTGTAGACGGTTGCGATGATCAGGCCGCCGCAGAGGACGAACAGTGTGCTTTGGGCGCGCTTGGTCAGCATGCACGCGGCGGGGATTGAAATTGACTTGACTTACAAGGTGAAGAGGGCGAGCGAGTAACGAGCCCATTTGACCCAGGTGCGGGCGGCGTCGCCATGGCGGCGGACGAAGCAGAACTGCAAGACGGTGACGAAGGCAAGGAGGAAGAATGTGGCCAATTGGAGAACCGTCGCTGCCATGTACAGCTTGGTGCCGTGGGAGAAGGGAATCATGGTGACTGCGTATCTCAGGTCTCGACGAGGGCGACGACGTAGGGTCACAGATTCGATCGGGGGTCAGCCTAGCTGACTGAGTCTTGAACGGCGGGCTTCTTGATAGAATTTGCCGAGCCTCGCACAGCGAGCATCGAGAAGGAAAACAAAAGATGGCAGGGGAAAGGCTCTCGACCATCGACGCGGCACCAGCAGGGCTTTTCATCAATCATCCATCCCACTATGCTGCATGCTTACCAGTCACCCACCATCACAGAGTAGCCATAACTGTCGGGCGGATGCATCGAGCAGGCGCCCGGATGCAAGGCAAGCTCCACCGCGGAACTTGATCACATCTGTCTGGGGCATGAGGATAGACATCTTGGTTCGGTCTGGTGTTGTCTTTTCTGCACAGCCCCGGAGACCCTGGCCGATGGCTGCAGATTGTCCCGTCCACCCACTTGGAGCCGGCGAATCTGCGTTGAGGATTAAGCGCCCGACTTGCCGAAGTCCCGGAGAGCATTGGGCGTTGGCGAATTAGATTGGATAATGACTTCATCCGTAGGTGATGCTAAAAAGAAATGGTAATTTGGGTATTATTCTCTCTGTACGTATTATTTGTAGTGCCAGATTGTGATCCAACCCGTCAAAGTGGTGCAACTTGGCCGACAGAACAATGTAGCATACTACGTTACAACCTAGCTGATGAATATTGCAGCTTTCGCAAGCTTTCAAGAACGATTATCCTTTGTCTGTTTGTTTGTTTGTTTTTTCGAAAGAAAAAACCAGTTTCTTTTTATGCAACTGAAAACGCAGATTCGCAGCTAACAGACATTGCCCAACAGCCAACAGGTCATCGCCCTGTCTTAATAAACCGCCAGCATAATGCTCACAGGCTACTGCTTCTTCTTCTTTTTCGCCTTATCCGCCCGATCCGCCTCGTCCGTCCCGTGAAGCCAGTCCAGCAACCCGATGCCACCAAAGTACACGTCGAACCGCTCGTGATGCCTATCGTGCTTCCGCGCCAGGCCGCCGAAGAAGTCGTAGCCGCTGTGCACCGTCGCCGTCTCGACCAGCTGCAAGGCCACAAACACCCAGAGCGTCAGGACGTGCGCGCGCAGCAGCGCCGGCGGCAGCGCGATCGGCAGCGCGTTGGCGACGACGTGCTCCAGCGGGTGCGCGTACTGCGATGCCAGCGCGACGGGGGCCGTGAACCGGTGGTGCGTCTTGTGCACGCGCCGGTACAGCGGCCGCCAGTGCAGCAGCCGGTGCGCGTAGTAGAAGAGCGCCTCGCGCGCGAGCGCCGCCGCCACGAGGTCCCGCGCGACTTCCCCCAGCGACGGCAGCTCGGCGGTCACGCGGAAGACGGGGGGTTGGCCGGAGTGGGTGGCTGCGGCGGCGGCGGCGACTTGGAGAGCCAGGACGATGGCTTGGTTCCGGAGTGCGATGCCGGCGGCGTGCGCGATATCGGCCCGAGTTGGTTGCTTCGGCGCCGGCTGGATCTTGTGCGTGGCGGAGAAGGACGGCGCGAGCGCGTCGAGCGAGATGTAGAGGAGCGACGGCAGCCACCAGAAGACGAGCTGGACCAGCTGGCCGCCCACGATGTCGATGACGTGCGGGTTGTAGGTCGCCACGATGTGCTTCCAAAGCGCTTCCATGGTGAGGATGGACAGGCCGTGGCCGTGGTTTGGGGTGTGATGATGGAGCGACGGCTACTAGACATCAGATGAAGATGAGTCCGTCCATGCCGATTTATAAAAAAAAGTCCCATTATTAGCTTAACTATAAAAGAGGAGGCAATTGTGGCGGTCGCCACCGTCTCAATGGTGAATAGCGCCGGCTGCATTATGCCAAAGTTGGGCCGTGATCCCGCTGACTAGCGGTTCATCACTGAAATCCGGGGTAATTTCCACTCTATACGGAAAAGCACGGACATTTATTTATATGCTGCATTATAAAACTCGGACTATATGCAAGCTTGCTTTATTATCGCCATTCATTGTGTAGCCATCGCTGCAGAATATGGTAGCTCGCCTCAGGGACGTCGCCAGGTACCATGTGTCCCGCATCATCCACAGCCATGAATACCAGTCTTCCATCCTTGGTTCCCTTCCATGATCCCGTTCCCTTGACCTCTGCTTTTTCGAGGTTGTGCCAATCGGCGGCACGATACTCGCCCATGCGGCTCCAGATGATGCGCTCATACTGGGCAATGTTGCCGTGCGTGTTGATGCCGGCATCAAGGTTCCCGTTCAGGGCCATGATGCGGATATCCCCGATGCTCTTGCCGTCATCAACGAACTTGGGCGTCTTGTAAGCGTCGAGGATGTCTGCGACCTTGGGTGTGGTGGGAATGCAGGCCGAGCCGGACGCGGTGTAGGCTGAGTTGAGCTCCATGTTCACGTCGTGGAAGGTAAAGGACTTGGGGAACCTGAGCGCCTTTTTCACTTCTTTGCGATTCAGATACTCGGTAAAGTTGCCCATCTCTGGGTTCGGGCAGAGAGGGTGACTCAGGCAACGGCGGTGGACTTGAATACAGTTAGCGCTCATAATTGGCGAGATCGTTGCTTCCCAGTTATGCTGGTTGGGTGACTTGAGAAAGGCTTACTATGATATGGGTTGCGTTCACCCTTGTCAACCAACTGGTCATAGTAAACGGTGATCTTCTCCTCGGCGTAAGCGAGTACACCCGCGCAAACGTTGGCATCGAGTGATTGCTCGCATTGCCGGGCAAGCTTCTCATAGCCTGGCAGGGCCGCCAGCATCTTCTCGCATTGCTCTTCCGTCAAAATTCCAGCTCCACGCTTGTCCTTGCAAAACAGCTCATAGGATCCCCCGAAAGGTCCACCAAAATCGAGTACGGCATCAATCAGGATCATGGATGTGATGTTGCCCCAAAAGGCCGTCGGCGCATTGTATCGGCGGGACTCCAGGATATGATAGACGTACGTCGGGCCATAATGACCACCGTAGGATTCAGCCGCGATGTGAATAGGCAAGTGCGCCTTCTCCGGAAACACATCCCGGAACAAGATGTTGAGAAACTCTTGAAAGTCCTCTGCGCCGTCCTCGTCCACCGTGGGCAGCTTTCCGCCCGGGGCGATGCTGGAGAATCCAACGCTGGCAGGCTGGTCGAGGAACACGACCGTGGCGTTGTTGTTCCACGACCACGGGTTCGGCTCCGGGGTCGCGCTGCCGTTGCGGAACATGCACGCGCCCATCTCGGTGAAGGCGCCCGTCATGGATGACCCGCCCGGCCCGCCGTTCATCCAGAAGACGACGGGGTCGTTGGCCGGATCATTGCGGCTCTCAAACGCCCAGAAGAACAGGCGACGCGTGTCGGTCACGTCAATGGTACCGGTCCACTGCTTCTCGCCGTATGAAGGGCACACGGAGCCGTCCTGCTCAACGAGGGCGTGCCGGCCGTGCTTGTAGGCCGGGAGGTCGTCGGCCGCGAAGGAGGAGCCCAGCTTACGGCCGCCGCTTAAGGGCCGCTGGGATTGAGTCCCGAAATCGACATGGTGTTTGGAGCCGATGGCACTCGCAGCCTTGAGTCGAGCGCCGTAGGGGCCAATGGGCAGGACAAGCTGAGCAGCAGCACCGCTGGCAAGGGCCGTGAGGGCAACTTTTGAGATGTGCATTTGAGTCCGGCTGTCTTAGAAACTCGTAATCTCTCGAGATGATAATGATGAAGACGAGTCTGATTTTCTTCACCCTCGCCAGTCGGCTGAGGGATAGAGAGGTACACTATGGACGCGCAATCGCTTGCTGTACCCGTTGATGTTAATCAGGCTGCCGCAGCGCCAACATCCATAACAAGCATAGATTGTTGAACGCTAAGCTTTTAACTACCGGACCGTCAAGTTTGAGAACTAGCTCGATCTGGTTCTCCATTGTGGGGTAATTGCAGTTCATACTGGGTGAGGATTTATATCAGAGGTTCATGCACGCAAGAAGCTCGGCCCAACACGTAAGCTATGTATGTACATAGGTAGGGAGTGGGTGCACCAACAATATTACTTGTTGATTCACTGCAGCAGCTTGTGGTTTGATTGATGATAAAAAATCTATGGCTTTGAATTAGAATATGGTATTCTCCAATAAAGCCTTCGCTGATCTTGTTTGCACATCGTAGTTGCAATAAAGTCGGGGATAGAATCATTGCAAGTTGCTTTAGTCAACTAGCTCGCTATGCAGTGAGAGACACTGCAAAGCAACCTAGTAAAATCGAAGCAACAGCAACTCAAGATTTACCTTGGCATATACAAGCCATAACCCTTTTTAGACACACATCTAGCCCAACGGCATGCACGAACAAGACGCCAAGAGATCGATGCAGCTCTGCAGGGTAGCAGTCCGTAGCCCGGTAGCAGGTGGCGGCCAATGGTGTATCTGCAGACTGCTTGAATAGGTAAACCATAGCGACTAGGGACGTGCCTTTCAGAAACCGGGACAAGGCGAATTTTACCAATACGAACTAGAAGTACCAGTCAGCGGCTTCTTTTCTTTTGTTTGGGACGGCTGATAAGGTGGCAAGCAGAATCTGCCGCTTACCAATGTCAACTAAGCAAAGGCAGATGTGGGGCCGGCGGGGACTACCCAACTATTATTAATAATTTTCCCAACTGGAATAGTGCGGAGTGTATCACGAAGCCCACCAAAAGCATCCCACTTAGGCGTTTGGGACCCCTCTTGACCCCTCCAGACCCTTTGGCAATGGGGGTTTCTTTTGCTGATGAAATCATGACAAAAGCTGTTGGACGTTTTCTAAACTCCGACTCGTGCGTAGCGCGCGGCAGGCACGCCATCAACCATGCGGTTGCCCCGGGTCCATCTCTTTCTGCCGAGACGCTACCAAAGTCAAAAAAATCTGTTGTCACCTCCCTTGATGATCAATCATGCTGGAAAAGCGGCACCTGGGGCACCTGTGGGCTTGTCAGTGTGTGAGAACCTGCGACGTCCCCCGATTTCCGAGCGGTTCCGCTTCAGATGCCCAGAGGTATAAGTAGGGGCAAGGCGACCGCTCAGTCGAAAGAGAAAATGCCTCGCTATTCCAGCATCATCAACATCATCCTCTTGACACTTACAACTCTCATCGCAATCTACATCAAAATGTCCGCCCCCAAGGTGTCCACCAACGACTGGCTCGCCGCCGCCAAGTACCGCCGCTCCGTCTACGGCCTCAAGGGCACGTCCAAGGTCTCGGATAGCCGCGTCAAGGAGATTATCGAGGAGGTCCTCGCCTTCGCCCCCTCCTCGTACAACACCCAGCCCGTCCGCGTCACCCTCGTCACCGGCGAGAAGCACAAGCAGTTCTGGGACATCGTCATCAACACGGCCGAGCCCATCCTCAAGGGCGCCGGCGCGGCTGTGTGGGACAAGATGAGCGGCATCCTGCAGTCGCACAAGGCCTCCTACGGCTCGGTACGTCCCCGCCCAAAATGTAACACCGATTTCATCTGAACATGCACCACTAACGCAACAACAACAGGTCGTCTTCTGGGAGGACACCAACATCACCGAGGACGCCAAGAAGACTCACGCTTCCTTCGCCCACATGTTCGAGTCCTTTGGCGAGCACGCCACTGGTATGAACCAGATCCTCGTCTGGACCGCCCTCGAGCTCGAGGGTCTCGGCGCCAACCTCCAGCACATGAACGGCATCCCCCCCGTCGAGGAGGCGCTCAAGAAGTTCCTCGACGTCCCCGCCAGCTACAAGCTGCGCGCTCACCTCAACTACGGCGATGAGCCGGCCGCTCACAACGACGCCGTGCCCCCCAAGCTGCCCCCCACCGAGACGTTCAAGTACGTCAACTAAAGATATATGAACCAATAGACTATAGACAGCATGATAAGCCACTTGTACATGACGAATACATAGACCAACTATGAAATAAAAAAAAAATACTCAAAAGACCTATACAGATGTAATTTGGGATGATCGATAGGGAATGTATCTACACACTTCGAAAGCCGGTTTTCGAGTAGCTCGGCGTCTCTCAACGGCTACCCTCTCAACGAACTCGGGAACCCTATCCTCGGCAGTCAGGTAGCCACCAGAAGGTCTGCCGCCAGCTTCGTGTTCAACGTGCGACTCGCGAGATCCGATTGACTCCTCTCCATGCAAAGATTCCCGTCGGGGGTCCAGCAAAGTGACCCTCCCGCATGGTCTGGCCCGAGCCGGGGTGACCCAGGCCCTTGACATCACAAGCCGGTAAGTTTGCGACACCTTTCGACGTACTCGGTGCTGCTGCTTCTAACACCGGCTGGTTCGGGTTTAGGGCGGCTATATGCCTGTAGATCATGCACGTCCGGGGATCATGGCAGTGTCGCGCCCGGTGCATTGCGGCGAGGAGCTGTCGATGCTTCTAGAGTGCCTTGATTAGTAGAACTAATACCGTTTGAAAGTCTGGAGCATGATTGGCTCTGAATCTTGGCCAATTGACCCGAAATAAACCTGGAACAACCACGAGGAAGGTTCAATATTTTTGCCGAAGACGGCTAATGAAAGCATCGCCACAGTGGGGAGGGAATCGCTTTGACAGCCCAACAACTTGAACAGCGAAATTGAACGTCTGTAAAATGCCCTATCTGAGCATTTCAAAAAACACCGTCTAGCCAAATTAATAAACGCAGAAGATACATCTATCAGTTCTGACTAAGTAATGCCTTTCAATTCATGAAGCGGCCATCCTCCTGACGTCATCACTGCTTAGATCATCATCAATCAGGCTGTCTCGATTTTGCTTCTTCGAGTTTAAGCTCCAGCCTAGTGAGCGGCTCAAGTCAGTCTTGGCCGCGACGCGCACGCCTTCCCTCCCCTCCCGCCTTCGTCTTCGTCCTTTCCCCTCCTCCATTCAACAAGACAAAGGACACGATGAAGTGCGCAACCCTCCTGAGCCTCGGCCTCGTCGCCATCACCGCCTCGGCCACCCTCGTCGTCGAGCGCGACGCCGCGCCCTACAAGACCGTCATCAAGAACATCACCGCCGCCGTCGACAACCTCGACTCGGCCGTGCAGGCCTACACCAGCGCCGGCAGCGACAAGCAGCCCGTCCTCGACGCCTCCGACGCGCTCGTGCGGGCCCTCGACGCCGGCAAGTCGACCATCGCTTCCCTGCCCAACCTCAGCGCCGGCGACGCGGGCCCGCTCGCGTCGGACCTCGGCGCGCTCAGCACCAAGAGCCAGGCGCTCACCGACGACATCAAGGCGAAGCGCGGCGTCGTGGAGGCGGCGGGCGAGTGCGACGCGGTGCGGGGGAAGCTCGCGGAGATTAGCCCGAGCGCGCAGGCGCTGGTGGACGAGGCCCTGACGAAGCTGCCCAAGACGCTGCAGCCGCTGGCGCAGCCGTACGTGTCGACGTTTAGCAGCACGTTCAACGCGACGACGGACTACTTTTCCGAGGCCAACTGCCAGAACGGCGGCAACGGGACGTCGACTTCGGCGGGAAGCTCGACTGCAAGCCCGACCAGCTCTCAGACGGCCGCGTCCCCCAGCGGCTCCAGTGGCGCTTCCTTGCTGGCTCCCGCATGGATTATGGGAACGGTAATGGCGTTGTTTGCCGTGTGCTATTAGAATATTGTTGTATTATCATGACAGCCAGGGCCACTCGAGGAATGCCGTCGACAAAGATCGGCGTACTTTCGGAGAGCGGCGGCGTTCACTAGTGAATATAAAAAAAATAGCGGCTCTGATACAATCCTCTAATAATACCTTTGTCTGCCATTATCAACAAAACGAACCATTCCGGTGGTACACCTGAACCGGAACTTGAAAAAACTGTCAACACGCAATCGAGAAAGCTTGCCTGTGATTTGGTCTGGTCTGGTAGTCCACTTTATTGAATGCAAGATTCAAGAACCCAACCCTTTGATGAGTTATAAGAGAAGAATGAGATATAAATCCATAGCTTGCTTCGGAAGCACTCACCGAGTTCGCCACTCCTGTATGCGAACAACCTTGGTTCCGTTTCTGTCACGACGACGAATATTGGCACTTTAATAGTTCCATTATCGACCCACCTAATAAAACGTATGGGTGGAAGCTTAAACTTACAGTTGGCCCGAGTTCTCTTTGAGCTCCATCCTCTATCAGAGCCGGTGAGGGATGGTCGCGTGGAGCGCGGAGTCAACAAGGTTGTTTGTCCTCTTTATCTTTCTAGAAAATTGGTCGGTTGGGCCAACTCCTCACTTCTACGTTTCTCGGTGGCTCTGTTGGGACCATTATCTCGAATTCATATGCCCTAGGACTAAACTGATAAAATCGAGCGTGCTCGGCGACGACTAGATTGACTGTGCAGTTGGCCGGGCTGCTTTCTCTGTATAGGGCTGCTCTGGGCAACAGCCACCATCGCAAATCCTCACGACTGAGAAACAGTATTATTCGTGGAATACTGCGACGTGACGGGGCTCTATGAAGAAAAAGACCAGACTGGACGAGACATTTATTGGCAGCATCTCTTGGCAACGTCGAACCAGTGGCTGGGGCGGACTTGGCTTGGCAATTTCTCCTCGGAAAATATGCAGCCTTGCCTGGATTCCGCTCCTGCAGCATTTATTGCACCTCACCTGAAGATGCCAGCGTCGTACCTACCCTTTCAGAGTTGCAGTTATAGTTCTCTCGTAAATCCGACTTTAGAAAACGGCCCGTTAGGAATACTGGTGCATATGGATGAATGGCTCCAAAACCCCCCCACCAAGTTTCGTATTTCCGACAGGATAGACCTGTGCAAGCCACGCTCCGGAGAGAGGCTCCAAATCCACGTGGGCTTTCCTTCAATTTCCCAAATTTTAAACTTGCTGTCCTTCCAAAAGTCCATAGAATAATCCCTGTGCAATTCCCACAAACCCACGCGAGAAGTGGGATGGCGAACCCCATCGCGAGCCTATTTCGCTAACGAGAGGAGGGTTCATCATGTCTTGGCAACAAACTGCCGTTATCTTACCAATCAGATCAGATAACCAGAGGCAAAAAATAAATGACCTGCATGTCCTGATCGACCAAGTATAAACGTTGCGACGTCCCCTCCTCCGCTGCCATGCCTCGGCTTCCCGCAGCCCTTTCCATCTTCTGCTTACGATGAAGAACGAGACTGCGACAGACGTCGTCCCCGTCGACAGCGACCATGAGCAGCCGCGGGCGGACGATCGGCCGTCGTCATCGGCAACGAACCGCGAGACGGCTATCCCGCTACGCATCAAGCTCATCGCCGTTGTGCTCGTCAGTCTCATCGGCTTCGGCTCGCACTGGAGCAGTGGTGTCACGGGTGCGATGAAGAGCACCATCAAGAAGGTACCATTCATTTCTTAATTCCCAGCAACCCAACTTATATCTTCGTGTACACTCACACCCCCGCCCTTAGAAACTTCACATCAACAATGCCCAGTACGCAGTCCTCGAGGCCAGCGAGGACTTCATGAAGACGGCCCTCATCCTCTTCAGCGGCGTCGTCACCGACCGCGTCGGCGGCGCCAACGCTCTCCTCTACGGCAACGCCGTCTACTCCCTCGGCGCCATCCTCATCGCCGCCGCCGCCACCGTCCGTAGCTACCGGTTCATGATTGGTGGTGTCGTCGTGCAGGCTCTCGGCGACATCGCCACGCAGGTCGCCCAGTACAAGGTCTTCTCCTCGTGGTTCGCGCCCTCCAACGGCTTCGCCGCCACGCTCGGTCTCGAGCTCGGCCTCGGAAAGATCGGCGGCTTCGTCGGCAAGGCTACCGCAAACGTCATCGCCCGCCGCACCGGCGACTTCTCGTGGGTGTACTGGTGCGCCGTCTTCATGAACCTCTTCACCAACGTGGCCACGTTCGTTTTTTGGTGGTTCACGCGCTGGTGCCACCGCACGTACGCGCCGTCGGCGGACCCGGCCACGGGCGAGGCCCTCACGGAGAGCAACAAGAAGTTTGAATGGGGCAAGATGCTGCGCCTGCCGTGGTCGTTTTGGCTCGTCGCGGCGTTTACGCTCTTCCAAACGTCCACGGCGTCGGTGTTTACACAGAACGCGACGGAGCTCGCGCAGCAGCGCTTCAACGTCACAGCCGAGAGGGCGGGCTGGTACTCGGCCATGTCGCAGTACCTCGGATTCTTCTTCGTGCCTCTTCTCGGTGTCTTCATCGACGTCCTGGGCAATCGCATCAGCATCATGGTCGTGTGCGGTACTTGCATGCTTCTTTCCATGTGCCTCGCGGCATGGGGGCCGACTGTGCGCGGCACCGCGGCGAGCTTTGGCGTCTACGCATTCGCATCGTCTCTCGGACCAACCGTCATTATTGACAGCATCCGCACGACAATGTGGTATCAAGAAGTCTTCGGGTCGGGGTACGCCATCAAGAACGCCATCAACAACAGCATGAACATCATCATCCGCATCATCACGGGCGTCATCCAAGACCGCGATAACAACAGCTACGATCGAGTCGTCGTCGTCTATGTATTCTTGTCGGTGGGCTCCGTCGCGGTTGCTCTGGTGTTGCTGGTTTGGAGTCGGTTTGACGTCATTCTCGGCCGCCTGCAGTGGACGAGGAAGCAGAGGCTGGCAAAGGGACATCTGATCAACGAAAGAAAGGACAAGTTTGAGCACGACGAGAATGCGGAGAGGAATCGGCAGGTCAGTTTGTGCTGCTTTGGTGCGACGATCGCGCTCATTTTGGGAGCCTGGGCTGCATATTTCTGGGGCGTGGCAACAGGCAACAATCGGTAGATTTCTCAGGGAAAAAGTCAAGTCGGGTATCAGGTTGAAGGGTTCGAAAATTGCACATTGGGCTGGAAAAAGGGTTGGAGCTGTTCAGAGTACGTCATGTGTAAAGAGGACCCTGTGTCATTAGCCCCATTGGTTCTCTTCATCTAAAATTGATCATTCCCTAAGCGAAGCTGCGGCTTTCCCCTTTGGCATTACCTGGTATAGCCCGAATAGTCTCTGTGCAGGCCGAGTATAGTCCCTTACCCAAGCAAGCGCCATTGTTGTAGTCAGGCGGCTGTTTGATCGCGACATCTACGCAACGGGAAGGCCCATGCAGTATCGGCAGCATATCCGGCGCCGGGCTTGCCGATTGGCACCTAAATGGTACGAGGTTGGGCAGTTTTTGGGACGAAGATTGGGCCAAATAATCAAAGCGCACCGTCTGTGCCTGGGCCAACTATAGGCAACGGACGCAAGGCAATTTGTGATCTGCAGCCGGTTTCGTTGCACGGCAGGGCCGGGTCCGGGTATTGGGTTGGGGGCCAGCGGCGGGCTCGGGAGATTTTCCACCACATGGACGACTAGTGCTAGTTTTTGACTTCTAGTTGATTGCCCAGGAGCTTGGCAACGTTTGGCATGGCTGTCTCCATATCACTTATAGAGTTCTTTTCGTGCCCGATGGTTCGTAGAGGAGTAGTAGCGGCCCAACGACACGGCCGGGGTGGGTTGGTTGGTTGGTCAAGGCGATAAGAGTCATGCTTGGACTGTCGAGAAATTAAAGCCGCATAGTCATTAACGGGATGACAAGTTTAGCCTTGGACACGACGGGGTTTGAAAAATTGAAAACAAGGCCAGACGACGTAGGCAAGGGACCAACCAAGTCACGAGGAGGGTGTGGTGGGTGGGCACGAGCGCGCGGGCTGGCTGCAGGTGCGAGTTGCAGCGAAAAGGTGTACGAGGATGGGGAGAGCAGATGGGTGGCAATGGGCGGGTTTGACTACTGCAGCCCAAGGCAAGATTGGTGATTTGAGATGATGTGGGAAGAGATGTGGGAAGAAGAATCTGTGATATCTGTGAAGAAGGCCCCGTAAGGAGGTGTGGCTGGTGCATCATGACGTCGTACCTGGACAAGTTGGCAAGGCACTCAGGAGCCTCCCCAGCACCTGGAAGCCTGAAAAAAAGCCTGGAACCCACATTTTACGGCGCGGCACTTTCCAGGTTTCAAAGGGGCTCTTGGCGGGCTTCAGTGGGCTCCAGTGGACTCTGGCACCGCCGTCTGCCCTTCAAACCACGGCTCGAGGCGGGCGCCAGAAGGGGCCGCAGCGCCACAGCCCAAAGGGTGGCGGGCGGGGCGCGCACTGCCACTTCACGTCATCCATCTTTGCTCTAGATTTGCTCACGACAACTGACTTGGACGCCTCGACTGTACCAGCTGGCCCTCCTCAGCTTTTCAGCCCGCGCACTCACTTTCTTCCAACAAACCCACATTACACATCTCTCACCCGTCCCCCTCTTTTTTTCCCATCCTAGTTTCGTTTTTATCTTCTCCTTTCAACGGCTGTACCCGTGCTTGTCTTGTGCCAACAGCCCCTCGTTTATATACTACATCCACCACCGCCCGCTAGGCGCCGTTTGCCCTGCCTCCCTCTAGATCATCTGCTAGTTACCCCTCCCGTCGTCAACCCCTCACCCAAGCCTTACAACGCCATCAACCGTCGCATCCACCATGAGTCGTGGCGACCGTTACGAGCAAGACCGTTACTTCTACGAGCGTGATCGCGACTATGAGCGTGACCGCGACCGAGACCGCGGATACGCTCGCGACCGAGTTGTCGAGGACGACCGTTACTACATGCGCGGCGCCCGCGGCGCCGAAGTAGAAGAGCGCGACCGCTTCTATGAGCGCGATGCCGATTTTGACCGTCGTCGCCCGGCCTACGAGGAACCCCGCTATGCCGACCACCTAGCCCGCGACTTCGAGCGCCAGGTCGCCTTGGACGAGAGGGAGCGCGAGTTCCGCCGGCCCAGGAGTGACATTTTCGACCGTCGCCCCGAGCCTGGTCCTCTGGTCCGCCGCTCGCCCCCTCCGCCCGCCAGGTCCCGGTACGAGTATGACGAGCGTGACACGTATCGCGAGTCTTACCGTGAGCCCTCCCGCGACCCGTACCGGGACGAGTTTTACCCTCCTCCCGCGCCCCGCTCTGAGCGACCGGAGCATCTCCACGAGGTCGTACGCGAGCGCACCATCGAGCGCGATCGCAGCCCGGCTGGCTCCCGGGTCAGCCGCAGTCACCACTCCAGGTCGCGCAGCAGGAGCGTTTCCAGTCACAGCCGCAGCGGCGGTGGAACCAGCGTGCGCTCAGAGTACCCAAAGAAGGGCAAGACTCGCATCCCCGCCCGTCTCGTCTCAACCAAGGTCATTATCGACCTGGGATACCCTTTCGTGGAAGAGGTTCGTTCACTACCAAAAGCTTCTGTCATTACCAACACTAACCACCGCAGGGAACTACAATTATTATTCAAAAGGCCCTTGGCCAGGAACACATTGATGAGTTACTCCGACTCAGCGAGGAATACACAAAGAGTGAGTATCTAACCCCTCGTTTCACGCTGGACCATGCTAACAGCCACAGCCGAGGTAGAAATTACTGTGCCAGCACCACCACCACCAAAGTCGAATTCCGGCGGCGAGATCATTGAGGAGCGCCGTGAGGAGCGTCATACCCCGCATCATGACGAGGTCAAGCAAGAGGTCATCATCACTCCGGCACCTGCTCCGCCTCCTCCGCAACCCATCTATATCCAGGCTCCGGCTCCGCCCGTGCCTGTTCCCATTCCCGCCCCCGCTCCTCCACCTCCCGCTCCGGTATCGAATGTCCCAATGATTGTCGACGCCCATCCACGCTCCCCTGGCCGTGCCACCGTGGAGGTTGTGGACAAGACGGTCATCCGCGAAGATTACCCTCGCTATCTCAGGGGCGACTATGAAGAGGACACTCTGGTAGTTGGTCCCCTTGTGAGAACCCGCTCGCGCTCGCGCTCCCGGGCACGTTCCGACATTCGTGCTGAGATTCGTGCCCTGGAGCGAGAGTACGAAGGCTCGCGAAGGCACCGCCACCATCACCACCACCGCGATGAGGAAGAGTACGACATCATCCGCACCGAGCGTTCAGAGGATGGCCAACTGGTCGTGTACGAAGAACGCGTTGATCGCATCACCAGCCACCCCAAGCCGGCGAGACTCGAAAAGGACAAGAAAGGTAGGATCACCCTTAGCCTGCCTGCCTACAGATAGATTCGGATCCACGATGCAGCGTGCGAAACATTCTTCATTCTTTGTTTTCTTTTTCAACATTCCTTTCTCTGTCATCGGACCGGCCGCTGACTTTGGTTATCTTCCAGCACCACACCCTGGCCTGCTGCGCGCCATGTTGACCAGCCTCACGTGAGAGTGAGAGATAGAACGGGCAGCGATGCGATTTTTTTGGGTATACACAGGATGTATAGGAATCAAATTGGCAACGAATTATTTTGTTTGATGTTGACGTTTTTTATTTGTTGGGATACCTGAGGTTGCAGCTGTTTTGTTACTGTGTTATTGGAATGACTTATGAATTACAAGACAATCATCATATTCTCAAGACTGTATAGAACCCCGCTGGCCTCAAGCCAGACCGGTCGGAAGTATATTAATCATTAATCTATAAAGCCGCACGTTCGTTTGTATGATGATGCGTCCATCGTAGCACCAAGCTTGCTGCTTTAGGCTTCCTAAAATGGAAGGTAGCTGGCTCCGAGACGAATTAGCCATGATGATCGGCAGTCATTCAGTGATAGGAGGATGAGAAAAGTCTCAAAGTTCAAGACCCTCGGCCAGTCGAGCAATTCTAGGCATGGTCTTGATCGATTGGAGCTGTAAAAACGGCCAGTTCTTCGCAACTGCATCCGCTCAAGTGTTGCCATGGGAAGTAGCCTCCGCGAGGTGGCGAAATTTTGACAAGTTCTGAGTATAGGTAGTCCCCCGACCGATACAACTCAAAGAAGCCGCTACCGCTATTTCAGGCAGCTGGTCGGGATAACAAACAAGGTTATCTTGAGATCCGTTTCGCCCCCGCGGAGACGCCGTTCTCCATCGTTTTCTTCGCGTTTCTGTTTCTGCATTCTTCATTGCCATGTTCTCTCGAGATTCTTGAGGAAGCCACGAAAAAAGCAAGCCCCCTCCACCAAATGCTCGCGCCGGGACCCCCTCATCACCGCATCCGTCTCATTCTCGGCATCATCGCCATCGTCGCTCTCCTCGCCTACTCGACCCCCGCTTTCAAGATCAGACTCGCCGAGATGGCCTCCTCCGCCGCTGTCACCGCCGACCCCATCCCGCAGCTCGCCGTGACGCTGGCGCAAGTCCCGGGCGCGCACCCGCCGACGCTGCGCGCCACCATCACCAACAACAACCCCTTTGCCGTGTGCCTTCTCGACTACGACTCGCCCGTCGACGCGCTCGCCATCGCGCTCGGGCTAGTCGAGCTCACGCCCAGCTCGCCCGCCGACGCCGCGCCGGTCCAGCCCGTGGACCCCATCCGGCCCAACCGCCCATGGCCGCCCAAGGTCGACTACTTGGTGGAGGTGCCTGGCGGCGGCGGCGCGGTGGTCTCGGAGGACATTGCCCTGCGGGCGGCCTACGTGCCGTACGGGGAGCTGGGGGCTCGGTTCTTTGCGCGGATGAGGGGCCCGTGGCGCGCGGTGGTGGCGATGCGGAAGAGCGAGATCACGGAGGAGTTTCTGGAGCGCATCCCGGAGAGGCCGAATACGTACCAGGGCACGTACGAGTCGGATAGGATTGAGATTACGGTGGATTCGGCAGCGGCGGAGCTGAAGTGAGGGAGCAGTCGTAAGAGATTTTCTTTTTGCATAAGACAGAATAACAAAGAGGACGCTACAAGACGTCAATTGCCCACAGTGGCCAATTGCCAATGGGTACTGCATACAGGGACGAGTTAAGATGGATGGAGTTCTGTGACAACGGTATGTCGAACGATGTAGCCGTGCGAGGTGGACAACAGATTTTCGTAGTCTAATCCAATGTGAGCCGCAGGCCAATTTCGGGGTTCAAATAATGTCCTAATTGATTCCGTATAATATTATTTATTTTACGAGAATGTTTACCTGTTATCAATGTTGTTTCTGCCCACACGGAGGCCTATGATTCACGCCAACTCCCCCTACGCCTTAGTTGCCAATGGCAGCTCCGCCTCGAATAGACAATCATGTTCATCCGAGACTCACTGTGAAGTCAATTGCAATTCAGTTGCAATTAATTTCCCTACGTTTGAAACCCAAATCTTTAAGCCACCGGCCCGATTCGGAGCTTAACGAACAGGCCTTGCACGTGAGCCCGGTCCGAACATGCCAGTCAAAAAGGCTCTCTCCGACCCAGAAAATATTTTTCGGCCCGAACTAACAACACCCCCAAGGCTGGCAGCGATGCATCATGCAGTCTACGCGCGACAAGGAAGGCGACCGCCGTTCGTCATCGCATTCATCAATCACAGCCTGTTTCCGCTGTCGGGAACAAAAGGTATGCGCATCTTTCCGACGCAGCCGTGCGTTTCAGTGCCGCCGAGAGGGCTAACGATTCGGGCCGGGGCAGCTCAAGTGTGACCGCGGACACCCCGTTTGTGGCCGGTGTAGTCGCCTCGGTGCCGCGTGTGCCTATCCAGCACCGCCGGACCGTCGTGGCCCGCGCGGCAAGCGCAAGCAGAGGCCGTTGCGAGCAGGAGGCCAGGGCGTCCGCAATGGTGCCGGTGCTGATGCTCGCCCGGGGGCAGCGTCCGGGTCGCGGGAGACGTTATTGTCTGGGGACCTTGGAGACCGTCCTGCTCCCCCATCTTCGGCCCCGAGACTCGGTACTCCGGTAAACCCCACGGAGAATGTCGCGTCAAGTGATGATGCGGCAGGAAGCACAATCACTGGCTTAGCGACCGAGTACCCTGTCCTTTCTGGTGTAAGTGCTGGTGGGGGAGGATGCATATATACCCGGACCAGTCGTCGAGATGTACTGACTTGCTGCTCATCAGTCGTATCAAAATCAGCTGCGCAAATCTGCCTGGCTCGTAGGCGAGTCTTCTCTCGATTCGAGCCAGCCGCCCCCTTTACCACCTACCTCACTTGGCCTTGCCCTGCTCGAAGTATATTTTGCACGCATTTATAACGCGTCCATCACATTTCATAAGCCGCTCCTGTTTCAACAGTACATCGAGGGGAAGGTTCACCGAGCTCTTCTCCGAGCGCTGTTTGCGATGGCCACCCTGTATGCTCGCCTCGCATCAGCACCAAAGAATTTTAAGAGCTGCGCTAACGCAACCATCTCTAGTTTTCTGCATCCAAGGATCGATGAGAGGAGATCTGCAACAGCTTCAAGCGAGGAACTAAGAGTTCTCAGTATATACCAACCCTGCGGGCTGCCTTGGGCCAAGGCTGCCATGGCCGAGGCCGTGCAGTTAGTCATGCACTCTCCTTCTCTCATGGTGGTTCAGGCAATACAGACCGTACAGCTCTATTGGTTTGGCGTCGGCCAACCGATCTCGGGGGATTTATGCATATGTAAGCCTTCCAGTTTTCATATGACGCGCACCGTCCAATTTGTGCCTGGGGTCGATGTTCTCGTACCTATGCTAACAGGACCCCAGCTCTTGCGTATCGAGCATGCCAAGTGCTCGGATATAACCAGAGACTTTCTCAGGAGAATGAGGGCTCCAGCGAATTGATTGAAGTCGAATTTGGCCGGCGATGTTTCTGGGCCTGCTGGCTGTCCACCTGCATTGTGATGGAGCCGCAGGCATACATCGACTCCGCGTGGAAGGAAGCCGCCATGCTGCCACTGCCAGGCACTATTGCCTCTAGCTCCCGAGGCTGGAGAGTGAACCATAATCAGGTCATGGACAAGAATTGGCACACAATCTCGGTGCAGCCCAAGTCTGCGACGACGGATAGTCGACCAGCTACTGCTGCAGGTTCCTTCATCAAAATGGTTGGAGTTTGGTACGGGCCTTGCCTGATTTCAAAGAGGAGAATTTCATGCTAACACTACTACTGCGCACCCCAGGGCAAAAGTCCAGCTTCTCTGCAAAGACCGCCCGTCAGCAATCACCACCGGTGAGGTCAAATCTGTCCATCACTTCTCACAATTGGCAACAATACTCTTCCACGACGCTACTTCTGCTAGACGCTCAACTTCCCAAGAGGAGCATACGATTGAAGTCCAGAACCTGCACATTTTCCACGATGCCGTGTACCACCAATGCCAGATCGTTCTGCACTCTCTGCTTGTTCCCCTCTTCTCCGGCATCCCCGCCGATCGCTACATCGACAACCATCGTCAGGCACAAGTGCGGGCAGCAGAAACGGTCTTGAAGCATGCGGACCAATTCGCGCAGTTATTGGCGCCCTATCTTAGCGGTGACGAAGATGTCTCGCGTTTGCCTCCTCTTGTTGGCTACGGCGCATTCGTCGTTGGCATGGTGTTCCTCTCGACAGACGCTGCTCGACGCAACCAAGTTGTGACGGAGACACCGACCAACACAGATCAACGTACCGACAGATTACTTGCCGCCAAACAGATCGTGCAAGTGCTGGACATCTTGAGGCCTTCCTGGAGACCCGTGCAGCAACCGGCAAGTACCTATCCTTTAGCTGATGGATTGCGGGATTGTGAACATGGTGTTAACGTATCCGGAAACAGTGGGAGGTACTTAGCTCTGCACTGCAGCCCTACCTGTCGAAATTATCCGAAAAGCCCAACACGCGTGAACGTATGGGCAACTCCCCATATCGATGACAGAATTAAATGAAAGCTAATACGCAATCAGGCCAACCATTGCTAAGAAGTAGGGACGAGGCCCTGTCAAGAACGAGAGACGCACCCGGTCAGACCGAGAGCGTCGGCGGGGCGCACCCTTTTACCCCAGAAGCAGGTAGCAACTTGGGAGAATATGCGATGGGAGCTGGCAATCCAGCCGCTGGTTCGGTCAGTGATGCCTCTGCACTAAACGTCGGCTTGAGCGAAGTGGCGGCCGTGCCGTACACCAGAGAGACTGATCTCTTTACGGACTCCGAATGGTACGGCATGTCTCTGGCAGAGGTAGGAGTTGAGCAATTGGTGGGATACGAGCCATCTAGCCTATTTTTGCAGGGCTGGAATGCATTTAGTTGAATATGTAAAGCTTAAAAGCCATTATACGGTTGTTCTGCTCGAGTGATGAGGAGTTTCAGTTGGATAGTACAGCTTGTGGGAGATTTTTGATGGAAGTCGGCGGACTATGAAGTAATTTATTTAAAGTCTCCGCTCAGGTCTAGTGCATCAACTTTTTTAAGGGGCCTACTTTTGTCTGTACTTTCGTTTGATTGCCTCCGGTTGTGGTGTTAATTGCCAGTCATGTGTCGCGGTTCGGGCCGGTTACGTTCAGCCCGTGCAGTTCAGCGCCGAACGGTTGCCACCATCACGCTCTCTTATAAAGTCTACGGCGTCGTCGCTCCTTCAACGGCATCTGTCGCAAACAAGCAAAGCACCCTCCAACACCGCGCCCATGACTATCGACTGCTTCTTCAAATCAAACCCGACGTTTAGCTTTGAGGCGCTGCGTGCCGCGGGCTATAGCAACTACGGCGGCGCAGACCTTGCCGAGGTGGTTGCCATCTGCGCGCGCATAAGCCCTGGCAACGAGGACGACTGGGTGCGCGGGTGGCAAAAGGCTGCCGAGCGCGCCGCTTCACAGGCAGAGCGCTCCGCCTCAGTCAAGAACAACGAGAGCGCAAGGCAAGCTTACCTGCGCGCATCCAACTACTTCCGCACGGCGGAGTTCTTCCGACGGGAGGATTATGACAAGGACGAACTAGCACAGTTCTTGTACGCGAGTTCAGAGGAGTGCTTTGAAAAGGCCATGGCGTTGTCCGAGTACGCCTACGAAGCAGTCGCCATCCCGTACGAGGAGACGACGCTGCCAGGCTACTTTGTCGCCGTGGACAAGACGGCGAAGCCGCGCAAGACCATCGTCTTCAACGGCGGCTACGACTCGACCAGCAGCGAGGGCTGGTTCGCGATCGGGGCGGCCGCGCTGGCCCGGGGCTACAACTTCCTCGCCTTTGACGGTCCCGGCCAGGGCGGCGCCATCCGCAACCAGAAGCTGCCCTTCCGTCCGGACTGGGAGCGCGTGCTCACGCCCGTCCTCGACCACGCCCTCGCCCGCGCGGACGTCGACCCCGGCCGCCTCGTCGTCTTCGGCTGGAGCATGGGCGGCTACCTAGTCGCGCGCGCAGCCACACGGGAGCACCGCGCAGCGGCGCTGATCCTCGACGACGGCGTGCTCGACTTTGGCGCCGCCTTCCGCGCCCGGCAGCCGGCGTTTGTGCAGCGGCTGGTCGAGCAAGGCTACGACGGCGTGTGCGACTGGCTGTCTGGCGTGATGGCGGCGATGGACACGGGCGTCCGCTGGGCGCTGCGCAACGGGCGGTGGACGATGGGCGTGCGCTCGGCGTCGGAGCTGGCGAGGGCGACGAGGGCGTACACGCTGGTCGGGAGCGGCCAGGACATCAAGACGCCGTGCCTGGTGATGGACGCGGAGAACGACCACTTCCTCAAGGGTCAGCCGGAGCTGCTGCGCGAGACGCTGACGTGTGAGAACGAGTTTGTGAGCTTGAAGGCGGAGGAGGGCGCGGACACACACTGCCATCAAGGCGCTTTCTTCCGGACGCACCAGGTCATCTTTGACTATCTTGCAAAGCGTATCGGGGTGAACGGTGCGTGAGGTGTTGGCCGGTGTATTTTTATGTAGATTTGTTTGAAATACAAGATAATTCTCCTCTTTGCAGACACTCAAAGAATATATTGTCCAAGAGAAAATGGATCGTAGGGAAGCAAGTGTTTTCTGTGCCAGTATCCGTACCAACAAACACCCTGTTGCCCCACTACAGCTTCAGCGAAAGAGACTGCCCCCTTGCTTCGCAGCATTCACCTGTCAACAACCAGCACACTGCTGAATATCAGTCAACGAGACTGACGTCGTCATGCAAGCTCCGATAGTCTTATAGCAATCGGTGGTGGTTTTACGCCAACCTCCACACTGGCAGCAGGAGATGGCCTTTGCCGAAATCACCGTCTCACCCAGCACGCCGATGCCCAGGGATTACAAGCTCCTCCGCAAGGGCTACGCATTCATGACGGCCCTGTGTCGCCGCAAGACCATGGCCGCCGGCCGGACCCTCTACGTTGTGCGCTCCGGGTCTACGACCATCGGTCTGCGCGCGCCCCGACACATCGTTCACGAGACCCTCCAGGAGGAGCGCCAGACGCGCGACGCGCGACGCGACGCGGTGACGGCCCGCAACGAGACCACTCGGTGCGCCTTCGCCGCGGCGCTGCGGCGGCAGTTCCCGGGCATGCCCGCGGAGGACGCGGAAAAGGTGCTGCAGCGCACGCTCAGGAAGCGCAGCGGCAGGGTGGGAAGGTCGTCGAAGCTGGGCATCGAGGACAAAGTGCGCCTGGCGGTGGTGGCGCATGTGCGACATGCGCATACGGAGTATGATGGGCTTGTCGGGAATGAGCAAATGAGCCGTGAGAATGCAAGAAAGGAAGTGTACGACTCCGTACAGCAGGTTCTTGAAAGGTGGGGGAATTTTTAGAAGCCATCTTGGCTGCTATTCCGTTACTACCTCTCATCGGATGAACTGCCTCTTTCTACGAGGGGGCCTAAGTCTGTTGTCTACTTTCAGACAACCTTGCTCCGATATTGCCTCTTTCTGTTGAGCCTTCGTCTCCAAGCTGATTATGCGCTCCAAATCGTACTACGTATTACGGCGGAACAGGCACGAATCGCGAAGAAAGCCCAAATTGATGCAGGCGGCTATGTATAGCGAAAAGAAGTTCTCCCCGAGCCGACTGCCCACTTATCAGAGACAACAGAAAGAGCAGTATATGCCAATCTCAAGCAGTGCGCTTCCGCTTTCGGACGATCAACTTGCATGCCACCTTGTTAGCAGCCGCGGATTGTCCATGAGATATTTGCACATACTCACTTCGGTTTGTGCTTGACAGGAGGTAGCCTTGCGCAATAAGGGCTGTTGCACATGTTCCATGGATTGGCAGTGCAACTCCCGCATCTATCGGAGCCAGCGGGCGTAGGTGCTTGGCAGTGCATGCATGGGCTTGGGCCAGCCATGATCTCATGATATTATTGTGAGCAGATATGTAGGTGGCTTCAAAGATGGTCCCCATCAGCGACGAGGGATCGATATTTATAACTGGTCATGCTGTGGCAAGTTTGCCAGTCAGACTCTGTTGGGCATCGACATGGCGTTATCCGTGTACAACGAACCGTTAATAGGGCACAAGGTCTCAACCTCGGCGTGCTGGGCATTTGTTACCAGCCTCACGCATGCCTAAAGCGCACAGGAGTTCGTCATCCGACGTCAGACTGCCTACTTGCGTCGTATTGCGTCCTATTCACTGGCTAGCATGGGGGTTCAGTTTGCTTATTTTAGAGGGTGCCAGCTTCAATAGCAGACCTGTGCCCCCCCCCCATACTCTACAATTACGACGGGATTGGAAGCACAAGAGAATACCAAGACCAGCGAGAAGGGCGTGAACTGCGGGGGCGGGACTTTGAGGGGTGCAAATGGGACTTTATCTTTTAAGTAGATATTTTATTCGCTGGCTTTTGCGAGCGGGGTAGCTCTTGGTTATTCGTCACCAGGATCCGGATATCCAGCCTTGAGAACGCATCTCTTCGAATACATAAGTAGCGAAACTAAACACATATATATAGTAACGATGAGCGTCTAAAGCCACCCAAAAGTTTTGAGGTCCAATAATTTCCAAACATTAATAAAAAAGAAACAGAAAGGAAGGAAAAAAACATTAGGTCGGTTGCCATGAGGCCGTTACTGCAGTACTTAGGAGGGGATGGGATTCATGTAGCCGCCCGCTAAATGACTGATCGAGATGGCATTACTACGAGGCTTCGTTTCGGGGATAAGAAGGCATCATGTAAGTTTCCCCTTGTGGAGATGTTGTCTGTAGAGGTTGCGGCGTGGAAGTAGGCGGCGGTTTGCCCTAGAGCCTGCCATTGCATGGCAACGAGTGCCGAGATTAGCCACCTAACTATCTCCAGATATTCGTTCGTATTCGAGAACCATTATTAACTTATTAACTAACCCATTCCACGACCGTGTCGTGGCGCGATGCCGACAGTCCTAAATTGCGCTGCCCACCATCCAAATCTACCCCTGAAGCCACCACGCCGCTCGATTGGCCGGCCCCGTCCCGAGGAGCGGGCCGGAGTCGACTTTGACAATACCATTTCCATATTGATAACTAACTATTTATTGCTAGGCTAATAAACTGTGAGCATCGGCATCCTGGGACTTGGCTCAGCGAGGGCTACCCCTGTCATCAAGCGCTGGGTAATTTGCGCCAGAGGACAGTTGTCGCCATCTGCCCGCTGCTTCAGGGGAACCAATTTTTTAGAGAGACTTGCCGTGCTAGAATTTCTGCCAAAATCACCTTTTTCGTTGTTTGTTGCACCGAGTCGAGAACATCAATCCTTGCTGTATCTGTTGTTCTGGCGAGACCTTGCAAGCTCTCACCTTTGTTTACATTGTGCGGGGACTTGTGCATGACAAACTCGTTCGTGGCAGGAGCTGCCGTACCACAATCTTTTTTCAACAAGACATATTTATAAGCTTGCCCTTTTTTTTCTGTTCTCTCGCTTACTTCCCACGCGCAGTGGAAGGGGAACGTTGTTGCGATTGACGCCCTTTGAATCGCCAAGAAGATCCCAACTTGCAAACGGAGCATCACCGAGATGGATGCCCCTAGCCAGCGGCCAGGCGCCTCACGAGCCTCTAGGTTGCCAGTTCCTCGCGCGTCGGGCATCCCTCGACTTACCTTTTCGACCGCTATACCGAGCTCTTCGACTGCATCCCCAGCTCGTACTCTGCCTGCTGCGCCCACGGGTCCTGCTGGCACCCATGAGCTTCACAACCCCAAAGTGCGCAAGTCGCTTGGCGGGACACCTCTCAGAGCAGCTGGTTCGCGAGAGCAGCTGCGCACGGCAAGTGTCAGTCGCCCACTAGCCCAGAGCCCTGCTTTGACACGCGTATCGTCAACTTCGCAGAGACGTACAAGCCTCTTCGTTGACCGAGTTCCCAGCAGGGCCTCCGCCGCGGCCGACCGTGATGTCAACGATCTCGCAGGCAGCCGCCGGGCCAGTCGAGCCGGCCTACTACCAGACGATGACGATACCTCACCGGTCCAAGAATACACACCCTATAACCCTACAGAAGACACAATCTACCTGAAAACGCCTAATACCCAGTCAACCAAGCCTCGGCCATCATTGTCTGAACGCACAATGGAGACCCTCGCCAACATCCCTTCCTCTCCAGCGATGAACAGAAAACCTTCGTCAATCTTGGACCAAGCCCGACCTCGCTCCCGCTCGGGCAGTGTCAGCTCCCGACCTGGCTCCAGCTATAACTCTGACGGGTCAGGACGGCCACAGTCGAGGTCGTCAAGTCGCCCAGGTTCCAGAGCTGAAAACGATGGATATCCTGGTGCCTACAAATCCGCCCTTTCTACAATTGACGGCACTCCCGAGAGAGAAAAGCATAGAGGCCCGGTCAGAACGCCAAACTCTCGCATCAGCATGAAACCCTCCTTGGCCTCAGCCTCAAGACCACTACCTTTTGACAGAAGCCCAAGTCCCGACAAACAATCTACACAAACGTTACTCAAGTCGCGACCCGCGCCTGCGAAATCACTCAAGTCTAAGGCATCTTCAAATGGTCTCTTCAAGAAACCAGCTCTGCCAGCAGCTGCTAGAAACACACCCGGCTCGGAATCGGGAGATCAATCTTGGGATGGTGCCATTGCACCACTAACCATTACGAAAACCCGCGGCAACGCCTCAGAAGATCGTCCAGGTCTTGCACATAGAAAGTCGTCTGCTGCGCTCCGCGATCAAATTGCCAAAGCAAAAGCGGCCAGAAAAGCTTCCACAAAGTTAGATACAACCTCCAACACTGATTTCGCTCCTATATCAATGGGAAGTGGCAGCATAGAGTTTGACATTGAGGAACACCCCGATCCTTTCGGCCAGAACAAAAGTGAACCAGCCAGCGCCAAGGTGCTCCAACAGCGCATCGCCGCCGGCCGAACCACCGGCCGTCTCAACATTGCTGCACTTGGTCTCAAGGAGATGCCCATCGAAGTTCTCAACATGTACAACCTAGAGTCAATGTCCGGTGGTGGAACTTGGGCAGAGAGCGTCGATTTGACTCGCCTCGTCGCTGCCGACAATTCATTCGAGACTCTGGACGACGTCTTGTTCCCCGATGTGATGCCCACTGAATTTGATATGGACAACGACGATGATGCCACGCCCAACATTTTCGGTGGCTTGGAAACCATGGACTTGCATGGCAACAAACTCGCAGCTGTGCCTATTGGGTTTCGCCGCTTGAGCCAACTGACATCTCTTAACCTGGTATGTCCAAATCCAGCCTCTTGCAGGTGCGAAATATCTAGCTCACAAATCTAGTCGAAAAATAACCTTGACTCAAACTGTCTTCAAATATTGTCTCAAATGACCGCCCTGAGAGACTTGAAGCTCGCGAGCAATAACCTTTCCGGGCCGTTGAATGCGGCGATTTCTCTGCTCGATGGCCTGGAGGTCCTGGACCTTCATGATAACAAATTATCGAGCCTTCCTCAAGATATGCACAAGATGACGCGCCTACGGATCCTGGACTTAGGCGAGAACAGTTTTGAAGCTGTTTCGTTTGCTGATCTTGCCGACCTGCCTCTAAGCCAACTGGTGCTCCGCAAGAACAAGCTGACGGGTACATTGATTGAAGCTCCCATCGAGGAAATGCGCACACTGCAGACTCTCGACATCTCATGCAATCAAATCAAATATTTGATGCCATCCGCCACGATAATCAGCTTTCCGGCTTTGCACACACTGTCAGCGTCAATGAATAGGCTACAGGAGCTTCCCGATATGTCATCTTGGTCAAGCTTGCTCACTTTGACCCTTGATGAAAATGGCATTGCGGCTATTCCTGAAAGCTTCATGAGTCTCACGAAGCTTCGACAGGTTGACTTTTCTGGAAACGACATTCGCGTAGTGCCTCCAGAGCTGTCGAGAATGGACAGCCTGTCCATGATTCGACTAAGCGGCAACCCACTTCGTGACAAGAAATTCGTCACCGCCACGACCGACGAGCTGAAAGAGATTCTGGCTGGCAGATTGGAACCGCCGCCTCCGTATCAAGAGCAGAGTGAGACTGTAGTCGGCCTCATGGGGAAGCTGGCGGAAGCCGACATATATCAGGCCACGACCAGGCATATTGTGGATGACGATGCCAAGTCTGATGCCGAAGACGATTTCACCACACCTCCAACCTCACGCCCCCATTCGCCATCACGCTCTCGCTCGCAAACTATGGATAGCATTCAAACACAGTTTCACATGCCCGTGCTGGAAGACTGGCAAGTCAGACCTGGCGGAGTCCTCGACCGATCTCGGACGGGTAGTTCCGTGCTGGATGCCGTCAAGTTTGGCGAGGCCAATGATAAGCAAGCGATCAAACAACTCCTTCTTCACCACAATCTTTTTTCTGCCATACCTGACAGTTTGGCGATTGTTGCGAGAAGCCTCACATCGCTTTCTTTGGCAAACAACCAGCTTGCTGGCGCTACTTATCTGCAGCAACCCCTCCATCTGCCTGCGCTGAAGGAGCTCAATCTGATGGCCAACAGAATTACGTCGCTAGAGTCACTTCTGGAGCACCTTGATGCGCCTTCTCTCGAGACAATCGACATTTCTACGAATCGCCTTACGTGCCTACCTAATGGTCTCTTGGACAAATTCCCACGGTTACGTGTATTGCTTGCAAGCAACAACCAAATCTCGGAACTTCGTCCAGACTCGATCAAGGGCTTGAAAATCATTGAAGTTGCCAGCAACGAGATTGCACAGCTGGATCCCAGGATAGGACTCCTTGGGGGTGTCAACGGCCTCGAGCGTCTTGATGTGTCTGGCAATAGATTCAAGGTACCTAGGTGGAACATTTTGGAGCAAGGAACCCACGCGACACTGCACTGGCTACGCGGGCGCGTTCCAGAACAGGAGATTGAGCGCTGGCGAGAGCAAAATGGAGAAGACGATTAGCGCATCAGACGTAAGTCATGCTTTCATATATACCTGTACAACACGAGAGAGGATTGGAGGCAAGGTAAGGAGCGTTGTTGGTCATGGCGCTACGACAAAGATGGGCTCAAATTTAGTACATCTGGGAATAGCTTTTTGTATCTCTACTGCCCTTTCTTCCACAGTTGGGGGAGCGAGAGTTTGTAAACAAAACCATAAAGTTGGAAGGAGCCGCCGCGTGCAACGCCGCGCAGGTACAAATTGGCGAGACCAAAGCCTCTTATTAAACTCTTTTTCAGACCTATATATTTAAAGGGCATGATTATCCCAGCCAAAATATTCGTTCTATTATCAACCAGATTATTAACAGTTGACGCCCCTGCATCCATCCCCAGACGATCTATTGAGACCCAGTGCTGATCAATAGACACGCTCTTCGCACGACGACAACCATCCCGAGCGTAGCGATGGACAGAACTTCCACCACGCAGCTGCTAGCCACGGCGACCGTTTCAAACCTCCCAAATTTAGTCACCGAAGAAATCTCCAGCACACGCTTCCCCGCCGAGGCAGTCGCGATGCCCGCTACCCTCAGCGTTTGGCGCGACGAGCGCACCGGGCAGACCTACAACGCACCCCTAGACAACCTCGACGGTCTGGCACGGGCCGCCGACGGATCGACGCTGGCGCCCGGCGACGGCGGCAACCTGGGCCCGTTCCAGGTGCTCATACCAGTGTCGGCGGTGGGCTGGGTGCTGTTCGGGGCGGGCTGCATCCTGGCGATCAACGGCAAGGGCCGGGCGGGCCGGTGGGTGCCGGAGTGGTACCTGGACTCGGACGGCACGCGGCGGGACCGGGCGCTGGTGGCGGCGTGGTGGCTCGCGGTGCTGCTGCTCTGGCCGGTGATCCTGCCGGCGCTGCTGCTGGGCAAGGTGGTGCGCGGGGTGCGCAGGGCCCTGGACAAGAGGGCGAGGCGCGGCCGGCAGCGCAAGGCTCGTAGGGACGAGGAGTCACGGATGGCGCAGAAGAATCAGGAGCTGGACGCGTCCTCGACGCAGTGAAGCAGGCTTGTCATGTTAGGTATGCTTGCTACGAAGGGTGCAGCCTGTGCTCCATGGCCACCGGCTAACACTTGATTATAGGTATCGTCGCCTACGATAACTTCACTCTATGGGAAAAATTGGTCGCTGGGCTTTTGCTAGATTCTCTTCTGTGGCGTTTGGTTGTTTTGTTCTGATCGTCGGTCAACTAGAGGTGTCTTTGGCGTTGAGTTTGAACGGATAGGCGTATAATTTGTGTTGGAATATCTTCTAGACGGGGTATAGATACTAATGGATAATCTTGGCGAGAACAGTTCGTGAGTCGCTGTGGCCTCTTTCTCGCGTCAGCCCTCTGTCATGTCAGTGTAGAAGGGAAAGGTATGGCTGTCGAGGGCAATGACAGAGTCAGTCGACTGCCAACGATATAAGATGCTGTCATCGCACTCTGTTAGCCACTGTGATGTGAAAGCTCCCGAAATATATCACACGTGAACTTTCTCGCATGTGCCCGGCTCGTGTCACTTCTCTAGAGTAGCAGCGGCTACACACATGTCTTACACCCGGTGACACCAGCGCCTGATATGACAGTTGCCGACATGCTTCAGGAGAAATCGGCAAGCGGCAGCAGCGACATCCTGGGGAGACAAGGCGATAAGTGCCGAGTTCGTGCGACAAGCCAACAAGAGGCGAATGACGAAGCCAGACTGCTCTAATTTGGGATCTACCAACTCTTTACGTTGGAGAGGAGAAGACACAGTACCAAAGTAGGGATAGCTAGTCGTCGATGAGGGGCCATCATCTTTCTGTCCATTTGTTGGTGCGGCATCCAGAAGGGGGGTGGTGATCCTGGTAGGGAGGGCAAGCCGTGCATGGTTGGGCAGCTGGGTGAGCCTGCACGAATCGCAAGGTATTGCAAGCCACGTAGCCCTTTTGGCTTTTGCAGCCAAGCAGCACTAACAATACGGTGCAACAGCTCGTGATTCCTTCCAATACAGAAATAATACAAAGGCACATTGCCAACTGGGCAAGCCTCGCAAGCAATGTTGTAGGCAGGGGTTGTGCGTGATATGACGGGGGGCGCTAACTCAGACTTCAGGTGACGGACGGGTTCGTCCAGGATTATGCGACCTGTTCTACAAGAGATTCTGACGGATACGCGAGCGAGTATTATCCCATCATTTGTTACAGGGAGAAACATTGAAAAAGAAAAACGCGGTTCGCCTTGATTGGTTCGCATGCAGCCCAGCATGATGGGTGTGAACACGAATTTGTGGCGTGAAAAAAGGCGGGCGGGCACCATCGGAGGGAAGAGGACGAGGAGGGGCTGCTTGTTGCTCTCTCTCTGTGCAAAAGGCAGTTTTTTTTTTTTTTTTTTTTTTTTTTCAAGATGACGCAGCATTCTTTTCCTCGTGCTTCAGCAAAAATGCAGCCAGAAGCTTCACCCCAAGCGGCAAGCATGAGAAACACATTCACCGTGGGGAGCGCGGCGTGGACTGGTGCCACGGAGCACACCGACGAGTATGCGGAGCGCATCGTACAGTTTCTCAAGTACACGGACGAAAGCGCGCTGTGTGACTACGCCTCTGGGCTTCGCAACGGCATCGACTGCACCGTGTGCCCCGAGTTCGCCGTCGGCAGCAACCACATGGTGCGGAAGCTGCGCTTCGAGGACGGCAAGGAGTGGGTGGCCCGGATGCGCATGCCGCCTATCTGGGGTGATGATGATCTGGGCTCCGGCGCCATGAACGTGGCCATGAGCTCCGAGCTCGCAACAATGGCCTTTGTACGGTATGCTTTTCTTGTCGGGACTAGCAACTGGATGTTGCGTGCCTTGGTGTGTTAACGCGGGGAGATCATGGGCAGGCAAAACACGGACATCAAGGCGCCTCAGGTTCACGGCTTCGACCTCGACATTGACAACGATGTCGGCTGCGTCTTCGTGCTCATGGACTACATACCCGGAAGCACGGCAGAAGCCGTCTCCAGGCTGTACAACCCGGGCGATGACGAGGGCGCCATCCCAGCACAGTTCCGGGACCGGTTCTGGCGACAGCTGGCGGGCATCATGGCGCGCCTGGCATCGGTGCGCCTGCCCAAGATCGGATCCATCTACCGCGAGAGCAGCAACCCGGGCGCGTTCGCGACCGGTCCCATCGCTGAGACGCTATCCGGCCCGTACGACTCGGCGGCCGCCTTTTACCTCGACTACCCGCTGAGGCTGGCACGCCGGCTCGCCATCGGCAAGCCGGCACTGGAGGGCCAGGACGCTCTGCTGCGGGCGTTTACGCGCGTGGTGGCGGCGTCCTTCATCCGGCCGACAAGAAGCGTGGACGAGGAGGGAGCGGAAGATGAAGAGGATGAGTGTGGCGGCTTCGGGCTGGCGAATTACGGCCTGGGCCCGAGCAACGTGCTGGTGGACGCCGAATTCAACATCCTGGGCGTCATCGACTGGGGCTCGGTCATGGCGCTGCCAGAGGCGGCGCTGCACCGGTTCCCACGGCGGATGGGCGTCGACGCAGCGATCCCGGGGTGGTCAGGCGAGGACGCCGACGTCTCCGAGGTGGAGCGGGAGAGGTGGGATCGCGGGCATCGCTTCGCCAAGGCGGTGGAGAGGCAGGCACGGCACGACGAGGACGATGACTGCGTCGTGTTCCCGTTCACGGCGGCGGGATTCTACTCGCGCGAGGCCGTGGCGTTTCGGGCGCTGGCGGAGATGCGCAGCAGGCAAGGGGCGCGCGTGAGCGAGGCCTGGGTATGGGGCTTGGACTGGCTGGCAGAGCACAACGACGAGGAGCTGGCGCGGTTCTACGCGGATAATTGAGCGGGCACTGGAGATGGCGGTGGTGAACGTAGACCTGCTTGTTGATGAGGTGGCAGGAGTTGGCGCTTCGTGGTGAGAATAAGTTGTTCGCTGGATGGGTGTTGGTGCCTGAGGTGGCAGCGGAACAGCTGCTGTGCTCCGTACTGCATCGGCAACTTTGCCGAGACAGCGGCTGCTTGCTCTAAATAGTATAATTTAAATAAATATTCCCAGATTCCTTTTTATTCCTTCCTTCTACCAAATGATTAAGCACATAGAGAGGGTCAATCTCCAACTGCTGTGAATCACCAGCCCCCCAATCTATGTACCTGCCTCCAATGTTTTCTCGAACCCCTGTAGCGCCCTGTAATGCCCCTGTTTTTGCTCCCCGGATACCACGATTCTAGCGCTGTCGAGTTGCTTTTTAGCGCCATCAGCTGGCCACCAGCCTCCCCTCTCGACCCCTGTTTGCCCCTGTTTTTCGCGCCTTTCCGCCTTCTCCATTTTCATTTTTCCGCAACCGTTCTGCCTCTGCCCTCGCAGCCCAAGTTGACTTGCCGCTGCGAACTTGTCCCCGTTTGCATTGAATATCCACGCTCTTCACATCCCACCATCCAACCAGCCACCCACATCACCTTCTGCATTTGTTTTTTCCCCCTTTCCTCTCATCTTCATCCGCCATCATCTGAATTATTTCCCTCTAAACCTTCTTCATCCCTCCTCTTTCTCATTCAACATACCATCCGCGAGTCGCGTGTCCATCGCCTTTTGTTTAGTTTCGGCCTCACCGTGCGTATGCGACTTCTCGGTCCGCACCCGTCATCGCTTTCTGAGACATACAAACAACCCTTACTCAGGGACCCGTCAACTCTACCTCCACGTTGACGCCCTCTTGTTTTCTTTCACCCAACAAACCAAGAAAATCATTGCGCCGCCAAATCATCACAGCATCGTCCGCCACCGCTTCCTCCCCCTCGCAATAGCTTCACATCACACAACCATGGCCGCCCGTCCGGCCACGGACCGCCAACAACCGCGTCGCGCAAGCCCGTCCGTCCCGACTACGCCAATTCCAATCATGGATCAAGAGCAGGAACCACTCTCCCAGGTCACCCTGCCCTCCACTGAAGGCCCTGGCTCGCCTATCGATCCCAGCGCCTCCTTCAAGACCGAGGTCAACGACGACAGGCCATCCGCAATAGTCATTCCTTCCTCCCTTACCCCGCCTCCCTCATCGCAGCTCGGTGTCGCAGCCAATCGACGCACAACCGCATTCTCCCAATCGCAGCAGACGGTCCCAGTCTCTCCGCCCGCCACGATACTCAATAACCTGCGCGACCGCGATATCAACGTCTCCTCCGTCTACACCGCGCCCTCCCCGGACCAGATTCGCGATGCTTCGTCCGACCAACTGCGCGAAATGCTGCAAACATGCATCATCGACAACCAAAAATTCAAAATGGAGGCCGCGCATCACAAGCTGCAATATAATCTACTCAGCATGCAGGCCGACGAGGAGTCTAAGCGCGCTGCTGTCGAACATGACATGGTTCGCCGTCAAGTTGATGTTCTTTGCCTGCCAGAGCACTCCAGGCACGTCAAGCGCGACTTCGGCTCGCCTTCGGATGCCATGACTACCAAGTACTTGGAGCTCAAGGCATCCAACGAAGCGAGCTTGGATGAAATTGAAAACTTGCAAACGCGCCTGCACGCCGCTAAGAAAGTCATCAGGCGAATGCAAGAAGAGAACATACATCTCACTGACGAGCGTGATGTGCTTCTCAACCGCATACGTGACAATAGAGTGCGCTTTAAAGGGCTGTACAGCCGCCACGGTTTCCCCCACGATGCACCTGATCCACAACAAAGCTCCCACCCAGCGCAGTCGCGCCATACTGCGCGCACGCACGGCACCGAGAACCAGCATGGTCTGTCGATGATTCTCCAGGCTATCAGCCATGACGATCCGAACAACAGTGCCCCCTCGACGCCTGCCCAACCAGCTCGCCTCACATCTCGCCAGAGCCGCAGACACAGCCGCAACGCCCAGTCTATGTCGTCTCTCCCTACCACACCCCTGAACCATCCCCGCGGTGCGCACTCTGGCCTGCTCCCATCTGCCGACCTGGTGCCACAGACGGAGCCGCGCATGATGTACTCACAAAAACGATTTGAGCCCGTCACACCAGATACACATCCTGGTCAGAGGAGCCGCGAGAGTACCATCTCTGCCGACGACAGCGATGATGCCGCTGCCGCCAGGAGAGCATCCGGTCACCGCGCCAACGTGTCCATGCGCAGCGAGCGAAGTGGTATGGTCGAAGATCGAGACGTCTTTGGCAGCCAAGCTAGTCAGGCTGCCACGGATCTCCTCCGCCGTCATCCAGGACATAGCTTTGACATGGCGAGTTCTGGGGACTCGCGGGACGGCAGCCCCAACCGGCTCCCGATCAAGCCAGTTGTCCCCAAGCCCCGCTCCAGACTACCAGATTTCAGTCGTTCAGAAAAGCGACGGCTCTCCGGGTCTGATGCCGAGACGGCGGCGGCCAAGTCACGGCGTGAACAGGGCAGCCCGGCGAAAAAGGCCCGTACCGGGGCGGACGCTGACGGGAGGCGGGTGGGACTTGGCATCCAGTACGAGTAAAGGAAGGCGTTGAGCCTAGATATCGACCTGTATCACGAATTAACGACATGGTGGGAACTTGATGCATGTACAGCCTTTTTCTCAGAAACGGCTGTTGTTAATATTAATAATTTTCATGGGAAATGATGGGAATCATGGCTGGTGGGGGCGTTTACTTTGCTTACAAGATCAGTAGTTATATACACACAAACATATGTAGCTGACCCGAGGCAGGATCGGTGTCAAGATGGGTACAATCATGACGAACACAAGTAAAAACGTTGGAAATGTTTACAAATATTGCCCACTTACGCCTCTTTCATCGCGCATCCTTTTGCCGCGGTCATTGCCGTGTAGTCGGATGACGGACCACTGGAGGTGGGCTCTGTTCAACTGCCGCCGCCAATACCCGAACGTTCTCCAGCCCACTCCCGATATAAGCTACCCCAGATTTGGCCCTCCGACATCCCCCTTCCGCTTCATCGTTTATCCTGGGCTTGTTTTTACTCTTGTGCATCATTCATTCTCCGGCTTCGCGTCTCTTTCTTCCCTTTTTTGTTCACGTTCCGTACTCTGCTACACATCCATTCTTCCCACGCATTGCATTCAAAGAAGTCCAGTGAATTGGCTGCGACCGGGTAACAACCTGCATCAACAGGCATCACAACCGCGGCCTCCGTCGGCAGAAAACAGACCGACAAACTTCCCCCCAACCACAGCACTTACTATAAACCTTCCGCACCCACTATGAGCCTCCGGACCGCCGCGGAGACGCTCGCCCGCTCCGCGTCCGACGTCGTCATCGTCTCGGCCCTGCGCACGCCCGTCTGCCGGGCCTACAAGGGCGGGTTGCGGGATGCCTATCCCGAGGAGCTGCTCGCCTCCGTGCTCGCCGCCACCCGCGCCGCCGTCCCCGACCTGCCGCCCGCCGCCGTCGAGGACGTCGCCGTCGGCGTCGTCCTCTCCGAGCTCGGCGGCTCCAAGGCCGCGCGCATGGCTCTCAACCACGCGGGCTTCCCCCACACCACCACGCTGCACACCGTGAACCGCGCCTGCGCCTCCTCCCTGCAGGCCGTCGCCTCCGTGGCTGCCGAGATCCGCACCGGCACAATCTCCGTCGGCATCGCCGCGGGCATGGAGAGCATGACGCGCAACTACGGCAGCCGCGCGGTGCCGCGCGACGTGTGGCCCGCGCGGCAACAAGGTCGGCGAGGAGCGCCCGGTCACGGTGACGCAGGACGACGGCATCCGCGAGGGGGCGACGCTCGAGGCGCTGGCGCGGCTCAAGCCCGCGTTCGCGCCGGACGGCGCGTCGACGGCGGGCAACTCGAGCCAGGTGTCGGACGGCGCGGCCGCGACGCTGCTGATGCGCCGCGGCACCGCGGAGGCGCTCGGCTTGGGCGGCAAGGTGCTGGGGCGGTACGTCGCGGGCGTGACGGTGGGCTGCGCGCCGGACGAGATGGGTGTGGGCCCGGCGCTGGCGGTGCCCAAGCTGCTGGCGGCGACGGGGCTGGAGACGCGCGACGTGCACCGCTGGGAGCTCAACGAGGCGTTTGCGAGCCAGGCGCTACACTGCGTGCGCGCGCTCGGGCTGGAGGAGGCGTGGGCCGAGGGGCGGGTCAACCCGGACGGCGGCGCGATCGCGCTCGGGCACCCACTTGGCGCGACCGGCGCACGCATGGTGGCCACGCTGATGCACGGCCTGAGGCGCGAGGCAAAGGGGGATGTGGGTGTCGCGACTCTGTGTATCGGTACGGGCATGGGTCACGCGGCCTTATTTGTGGCAGAGTAAACACCCGGGGACGGTGGTAGCATGTAGCGTGCAATTGTGTATATAGATGGAATTAGTAGCATCTGAGGTAGAAAAGGAGGGTCAAGAAACTATCTGCTTGTCATTTTTGATGAAGCTAAATACGACTATTACACAGGAATAAAGTATGATTAAAACGGTAATAGAAATCAAGATCGGAGAATGTCCTTTCCTCGCACACTATCCGACCACGTCAAGGGCCTGCCTCGACTTGCATCCTTCGTAAAGGAGCACACCAGGCCGTTGTGGGCGTCTCGGCCGACGCCACCTCCGATAAACTCGCCTCGAGGGCCAACGGCGAGGCTCTTAAGGGACTTGCATACCTCCATGTAGTCACCAAAGAAGACGTGAGCGCGAACGTCACCACCGCTGGTAACCCCGTGGCCCAGCGTCACGCCCCAGAGACCGTCCAGGCGAAGCGCGTGCGCATCGGGATTCCTGTCGCGCTGCAGCATGATGGAATAAACGGAGCCTGTAAATCGGACCGCCTTCTCGGCAACGTCGGCCGGAAATGTCCAAGTCTTGCCGTCGAGGGAGATGGGGTGCCACGGCGTAACCAGGACACTTCCAACCCGGCAGAGTGTCTCGTCCTTAACAGGCGTCCGCAGAACAGCCGTTACCTTGCGAGATCCCAGCGGTGTCTGAAGCTTCATGCCACGGCGCAGGCGCCTTATCTCGACGTCACGCCCAGAAGCAAGCTGCACCAGCGTAGTGCCGGCAAAACACACACCACGCGAGTTTCGATAGCTGCTCATAGATACGGAGGCCGTACTAATGGGGGTATAGCTACCCATAGAGGTGGAGGCCGAACTGATGGGGAAAGCGAAGCCGCGGACCCCATGGCTTCTGGCAATTTCTTTGTGGCGGGATGGCTCGGGGGCTGGCAGGTTGTCAAACGCCTCATCCAGCCTGTCGCGACAGGTGATGAAAAGCGAGCTATTGCAACCGTACTGAAGTGGTCCAGGGTCCTTGAACGAATTGCACACCTGTCGAGTGTGCGCATTGAGAAAGGATGGAAGATAATGCTGTCCCCATTTCCAGAAAAAGCTATCTTTGCTCAAGGCAATGGAAATTTGGCCTTCCGGCTCCTCGCCGGCGAGATCCTGCATCAAGGACTTGTTGAGCGGGTCAGAAAACTTGCGAGATGGCAGTTTTTCTATAAGCGCCTCAAGATCTGCGGTAATCTGTTCAAAATCTGATCCCATAGCAGACGCCGCATGTACGCCCTGCTTCTCGATAGGAAAGAGGCCAGAAAGAAAGGAACAAATCTGTGCTCTTGATTCGTGGTATGCAACTGTTTCTTCTGGCATAGAAGACTTCTCCATCAAGTTGTGCGTGACCGTTGTCGATGTATAGTTGCCCTTAGCATTGCCAAGGACCAGCTTGTATGCAATCGTAGCTTCGACAATGGGCAAAGGGCCTGGGTTCATGCCACAAAGTTGGGAGACATGTGGGCTGTGGAAGTGCAGAAATACATCGCGTGATTGGCCATATTGTATGTTTCCCAACGGAAGACACAGCTGCGTACCACTCTGGGATGGCTCGACAAATGGCTCCGGTAGGCTAGTGAGAACCGAAGTACCCATGGCCTCTCGGATCTGCGTATCTGGACCGTACCTGAGGTTTAAGGTGGCTTCTGTGGCATATGTACTTTGCAGGTTGGCAACTGCATGAACAAAGACGGTGCCAATCATGCCAGCATCGGGGATAAATGAATAGTTGCCGTTTCCGATCTCCGCGATGGACTTGAGTAGACCTGACTGTAGACTATAGCCAAACCCGAAAGTATGGATGGTGGCCGGCAGCGGAAGCTTAGTCCGAAGCTTCGGGATGTAGCCAGCAGGGGGGCACCTATGGCAGGTCAGTAGAGCCCTACAGTACCATGTCGGGAGCAGCATTCTTACATGTGATTCGGCATGCCATCAGTGAGCACCATGATGGCTGGGACTTTGCCATCAGAATTGACACCCTCGAACTGTTTCAGGCCGGTCAAGATCCCGTGCCAGAGATTCGTGGCATCCTTTGGCACCATGCTATTGATATTGTTGCGGGAGGTCTTCTTGTTCTCGTCCGTCATGCACTCCAAGGGTTGCAAAACTGTAACGCTGCTGGCGAATGTCACAATGGACAGACGGTCACGTTCGTCCATGGTTTCGATGATGGTTAGCGCGGCATGCTTGACGAGATCTAAAATGGATAGGCCATTAGCCTCCGATTCAGACTCGCCAGGCACCGGCGCGGCATCAAACATGCTGCCAGAAACGTCGATGACAAGAACGATATCGCAAGGGACATGGTGCACGGCAACGGGCGGTTCGTTGGGTGGTTGTAAGCTTGCAATCAGTGCATTCTTCTGAGGGAAGCTTTCCAGCTGAAGGCAACCCGATGGAGAGCGGTTTTCATCAATGTCAAGAAGAGACAGGACTCTCTATCCAGGTGTTAGCAAGTGAACCGTTGACGTTGGATCCAGTACAAACCATGATGTATGGTGCAGCCGTACGCTGGTCGATGTTGGAGAACTACGAAAGATTCGGCTAGTAGCAGACAGCCATACAAGCCGGGAGACGGTCGATTTATTAAGTGAGATCGCGGCGAGAGCTCCGGGATTGTGTGTGCCTGAATCACGGGCAAGTGGCTGGGCAGCTGACGACCACCGGCGCCAAGCTGGGGAACACAAAGCCTGAGACGTGCGACTCGGTGTCACTGGATAGGCTATTTCGAGGGGCAGACACGAGACAGAGCAAGGTGTGGATTTATTCTGGCGCATTCATGGCGGCGACAAGCACGGGCATACTGTAAGGCTGATCTCGCGAATCCTGATTTGGTAAGTGGACAGACAGGGCTCTTCAGCTGGGCATGCGACGGCGCCACAGAGCCTCAAGCTGATGGGAATCGAGAATTTCCCCTTTTCTAGGATCGACTCGTTTGTAAACATTGTCATTTCCGGGGTGCTTCTTCCTGTCAGACTGACGAGGTTGTTGTCGTTGATGCAGATCAGGCGTGACGGGCAGCTACCAAGATCAGATTCAGCCTGTGTTGTGGGTGGCGCAGCGGCTGGTTACGTTGCCCCCTATATTAGTTACCTTGAAGACTCGCCTTCTTTTGCCATGCAAGGCTACCACGACGCCAAGAATGGGTCCCGGGGCATAACAGATGGGAATTTCAGCTCTTTGGTGATGATGCGTGACGGTGATAAAGCAAGCAATTTTGGCCATCAGGCGGACTTGGCTTTGTTGGGGAAAGGATTGAAGCTGCCAGCTGCCAGCCAGGAGGTACCAAGGTATCTATGTACATACCTGTCACCAACGCGCGCAAACAAATGTTCAAACAGCAGTTTTCAAACCAACATCTTCTTGTAATGCGAGGGATTTTCATTCTTCTGCTTCTCATACAACACAAATTATATTTGAATTTCCAGCCCGCCAAGATCCAATCGTTTGGACCGCCCTGGTCAAGCACGCTTTGCGGCCCGTTCAACGATGTCAGCAGATATGGAAGGGGGCGAATCATGCACGAGCCGACGCTGCTCCTGGATTGTTGGCCAACCGCATGCTACTTATTTTGAACTCCAGTCATAGGGCCGTCCGAAACACCTACATCAGCAGCATGCATAAAGTGGTCGAGCCGCTATATCGCACAGCAAATGGCGTACATATACACGCTTGTTTTGAGGTGTATGTAAGAGGCAGAATTGGCTGGTGGTCTAAAACCACGTCGTTTGAGGTACAGCAAGCTCCGCGGCATTGCGATATCGGGGATGCTGCCACGAGCTCTACCAGATGGATTGGCAAAAAAAAAAAGAGGAAAAATAACACTTTATTTCTCTTAGGTGATTACGCATTATTCCCGCAGCTATTTTAACTCTTCAACTACGACGCAAGGCGGCCACCCACCTTCACCTCATAAAATCGCCACTCATAAACCGACCACCCCTCCCGTCTACAATGAGTTTACTGGCAACTGGGTAACTAGGCTGCCCGCCCTTGGTCATACACACCACTCTGCACAGCTAGCTTATGACTTTTTGGCGCCACAGCTTAAACTGTGGTTGGAAGCTCTCGACACCTCGTGTCGATGCTATCCGAAATGCCGACCCCGCGGCCCTCTGGGTTTGGCAACATGACCAGGAGCCTGTACCAGCATCCTCCAAACTGACGTCATTGTTTTACAGCTGCAAGGAGCACGCCTAACTACACGGCTAGATATGAGCGCACCTTCAAGTAAAAAAAAAAATACACACAAAAACTTGGCTAGGGGCGACGTAATTTCAAGCTCTAACATGTGAAACGCGACAGCGAGCTAGACATGCTTTTTTGTGCAGACACCTGGCTGCCTTCCCGGCTGAAGCTTCCCCGCATCTGGCCCGCGCGGCACCAAAGCTCGACACCATCCTGTAGCCGTCAATATTCGACTGCGCAAAGTTCTAGACCAGCCGGGCGGCGTGATAATGGTATCAAAAACGACAGATTCTTAATCTACGAAACACTGAAGCCTGTAACACAGCACAGCCGCGGTGTGATGAATTGATATACGACTTCAGCCCTGTCAGCATCACAGGTTTACCTTGCACAAAACTGGCAGGACCCTGCAACCGCGATCGCTATTGTCATCTGGCCACCAAGAAACCAAGCTCGTACAGCTACGCCATTATGCATCAGTGTCTCCGTTTTTTCTCATAGTGAGAGGAGGATGACCCCGACCCCAGGAATTAGACTGCGATGGCGCCTGCGGGGTGGTGAAGACCGGTCAAAGTCCCTCTCTTGAGGCTCTGGGGTTTGTCGCACGGCCAATCCGGGGATTTCTGTTTGCAGATGCGGGCCAAAAAAGCTCGACACAAGAGGATCTTGGAAGAGGGTCGAATGCAACGAACCGTGTGGTCCTGAATCTTCGTTTCGGCCAGTCGTCGCGGGGTTCGCTTCCCAGCCAGCCCAGCCGGTTCAGGGTTCGTCACGACTTAGCTCGAGATAGGCGTTGCTTGGCCCACCGACAAGGAAGCGAGCGTCCAACCAGCCGCCCTCGTCCGACAACCACTGCAACCACCAGGCTGGTTATTGCTGGGGTTGAAGCAGCAAGCGGCGTCATGGCTGCCACACCTTGCATGGGTGCACAGAGATGCGGGCTCTACTTTGTAGGCTACAGTGCGTCATCCCAATGGTCGCAGCCTCCTTGCAGCTCCAACCAAAAGAAGGAAAAGAGTTGCTTGATTCTTCGGAGGGGACGATGCGACGAGCCAACCAGAAGCCACAGAACGCCCACCACCACACTTTTCCTCAGTCAACTCGCACTGGCTCTTGCGGCAGTTGCGGCAGTTGCTGTACCCAAACCCATTCCGTTTTCCACCTCGACTTAATGGAGGGTGGGAGTAGAGAAAAAAGCAGATGTTGACGCTTGCTGAGGCAGACGACTAAAAAATATCGTGCGACGCGAGAAGCAAAAGTGGTGTGGTGCTCGCAGGTGGCATCTCTGCGGACTACCCAGGGTGGTGCTGCTTCCGGTTTTCTCCGTTGTTTCTGGCTTATTCGCCCCTCCTACGGCCCCCAGCAAACAATGAAAGTGAGGCGGCAGGCCAGGCAGGAATAATACCTGTCGCGTCGTCGGTGGTGAGAAGTGGTGGTGGGAGTGAGGAGTCAAGGAGTGTCTGCGTGGCGGCGAATCACATCCAACGGCCCCTCGCACTTCGGCGACGCACGCAGTCCCACTTCGCTGCTAGGCTGGGCTTGTCGCAGAGGAGGCTGTCTGTCTCGTCACAGGTCTGGTCGTTGCGCTTATCTCTGGTGGCCTGAGAATTGGCTTTTCGCGGTGCCAGGAAAGGCTTTGGCTTTGAGCCCAGTACCAGTATCTCTGGAGCTATAAAAGGGCGGGAAGCCCCAATTCCCACCCTCTTTGATGTGGCTTGCTTTTAACCTTTGATCATCTCGTCTGTTGAACAAGCTACTCTGACGACCGGCTTGAACGATACAATCTCATCTTCACTCTCACACCACGCTCAACACCAGCTTCATTCACCACCACTCTCCCAGTCAAGATGCCTGCCTTTGAGTACTGCTGCAAGTGCGGAAGCATGATTGTCATCAGCACCACCTGCTCCAACTGCGGTCACCAGCAGTGCAACGACTGCCCTGCCTCTTAAGTGGCAGGTTGACCGGCACACAGCCTCTCATGATGTCGACATGAATTCGAGGCATGGACGGATCGAAAATGGCCTGATACACCAGGCATGTACGCCTATTGTGTATGTGTGCAATGATAATGACAATCGCCTTAGGCCACCGCATGTGCTAATATTGCGACGCAAGATACTTCCTTTACTCTTTACACGAGCGACACGCAAAAAGGCACGACACGACCAATGACTTGACATTATGCTACGGGCAACGGCGTTTATTCACACTTGGGTTTTCTTAGCGAAAGATACCATCGACAGGCGCTTTATGAATTGAATCTTCTCTGCTTCACTTTTTTGCTTGATGACCCTGAATTTCTCTTTTGGCACCTGTCAAATCTCCTTGACTCGCTCTGACCGGGTCGACGCTCGCGACAGCCCGCGGACCGATTAAGACATGCAACCCATATCCCTCCCCTTGCACTGCGCTGACGGCGACACCTGTGCTTGGCGACCGTTCCGGGCCGACTAACGACTTTTTTTTTCTCTTGTATTTTCATTCGGTGACGGCTCATTGGCGGACACAGCGGGGGCTGTCTCTCCTTCTCTCTCATGCTGAAAAGGAACAACGCGCGAAACCTTCCAGTACGAAATATCCAAAACTTCCTAGCGCCGCATGCAAGTTGCAAGGGCTTTTTATTAATGTATGTTTCTGCTCTTATCAGTGGAGATGGCTGGCTCAAGCCTAACCAGTGACGGCCAAGACAGCCAAGCCAGGCCACCCCAGCGAAAAGGCTACGCTCGCTAGCTTCAGCGTGGTGCCCCTGCAGGTGCATGATGACGATGAGTTGAAGGGGCCCTAGGAGGGAAGGACGAGGTTCATGACGCCGTAACCCCCCACTGTGCAACTTCCTTCCAACGACATACATCTCCTGCGCGTTGACGACAGAATCCCAAAGAGGGGGGGATCCGTCTCATGACGGAAAATTGACACGGCACGGGCAGAGAAAGGGACGAGACAATCCGGTGCCGGCGCGCAATGCCGCGACAAAGCGAGCATCACAGGCTTATTCTTCGTGCGTCAACGGGATGGGAAAGGGGTACCAGACCCTGTTCAATCGGTGGATTAAGTTTTTCGATATATGCGATTTCTTACATTATTGTGACCCACTTGCTACTGGGTAAGATTGTAACGTCTGATTTTATTTATTGAGGTATTCAAATTGAGAATATTCATTTTCGTCAAAAGGTCACTGCGCAAACGACAAGCCGAGTTTAAGCGCGACTCTTGGGCCACAGGACTGAAATCAGAGGTTCGATGACTCGTTGCTTTGAGTTATGACCGTCTTGATTCCTTCATTCGTCTACTTTTCGGCACTCTGATGAATATGCACATGTCTACAAGCCACGCAGCCCGTGTACAAGTTCGTCGCCGCTTACCATCTGGCTTGCCCATCTTCCACTCTTCTTCGGTCTCAGTAATCCCTCACCATGATGATTGTCGACGTCTTGATCTCGCGCTCCTTGACGCGGAAGCCCAGCTTCTCGTAAAACGGCACCACCTTGCTATTCTCCGCGCCCACCCCCAGCCATATCCCCCTAGACCTCTCCTCCCCTTCCCCCGCCTCGCCGCCGGCCGCCGGTCTCATGCTCTCCACCAGCGCCTCCAGCAACCTCCGCCCCCAGCCCTTCCCCTGGTACTCCGGCAGCAGATCAATGTGCATCGTGCCGCGGTATCCCTCGCGCAGCAAATCCTCCGTGCCGTCCAGCAGCAGCCTCCTCGGCGAGAACGCCAGCTGCGCCAGCGCCGCCTCGCTGATCCTGCCCGTGTCCGGGTCTATCCAAGCCGCGCGTGGCGCATCCTCCCCTTCCTCCCCCTCCGGCGGGGGTCTGGTCTCGGCGCGGACGTCGCCGTTGGCGCGCCCGCGACCGTCGAGCACCTCGCGCACGTACCGCGGGTAGGCGGCGCAGAAGGCGGGCACCTCCGGGCAGCCGATGCAGTAGCCGACGGCGCGCCCGGTGCGGCCGTCGTCGAGGACGAAGCACGTCGAGGGTGAGAGGAGCGTGTACTGGTGCGTCCAGATGTAGGGCGCGAGCCGCCGCGCGGGCTCCGAGGCGGCGAGCGAAGCCGGGAGCGTCTCGCGGCACTGTGAGGCGGGATGAGTGAGTGAGTTGTTCTAGAGGGGGGAAGAAGCGGGATGTAGTGGAAAGGCGCGACGGTCAGGGACGTACAATGTGTGACATGTCGTCAAAGTCCGACTCTTGGTATGGTCGTATAAAGGCCATCTTGTCGACTAATAGGAGTTTGCTTGAAAGTCGTTGTTTTTTACAGCGCAGTTTGTGTTTGGTCACTTTACTCCAGTCTGTACGGGCGACGCTACCAACCTTAACTTTGCAACCAGGATGGACGTATGGATAACGGCGAAGCGGAATCAAGATTTACGTCTCTTGGGTTGTGATGTCAGAGATGGACAAGAACAAGTCACCTGTCATTTTCACTCCGCTGATACCTAGCTATTGGGAAACAACACGCCTCCATTCCTTTCGGATACCCAACTTTGGCACTACCGGACCGGTGCTCCGTAACAAGGCATTGCCCTCTTCTCCTCACTCAACACCCCCACCTTCGGCTGTAATGAGTCTTCCCAGACGAATTTGGAAAAGCTTCGCTCCCACCTTTGTTACGTGGGGTTTGCAAGGGCAGGTGACCGGAAACCAGCTCTTGGTCAAACTGCAACGCGTCCTCGTCGGCAAAGGTGAGAAGGAGGGGACGCCGGTCGGAGCCCACCGAGATCCCGGGACCGCCGAAGTTTGCCAGGGTCGGTCCAGCACCGGCGGCGCCCATTCATAGCTAAACAAATATGAAATAAAATCTTTGGGAGACCGGCTTCTATGATATCTCGTAAAATTCGTTTCGGCGGATCTCGTAACTCGTAGTGCGCCGCTTCGTCGCGGGCGGGGTTTCTAACCCAAACCTGCGAAGCAGCAACGCACTGCTTTGCTTTCATCAAAATTCCTTCACCATTTCGGTCGATTCTTTATGATTGCTGGGCGCCGCCGTCGGCAGGCGGTCTTTTCGCCCTTTCAATCTCTTGCGTGGCCCATTCCGGTAACGGTCTATGATTCGCGCGGCACCCAGCTGTTTTTTTTTTGTGCCAGTCAGTATCGATGACAACACACCCACGATTCTTACAAGAACGGTCAGTCCACTTACGACACAGGCGATCGCTAATTCGGACCCTTCGTGTTAGCCACAAGTTTTTTTCTCATGTGAAGCTTGTTTCGCAGGAAAGGCGAAATCAAGCGCTGGAGGGGATCCCAGACTCACAAGCCGTCCGAATGAACAATGTGCAGTTCGCAGACCGTTCCCGTCCGCCGATACCGCTCGCAGAATCGATCAATAATGTAGTAAGGGTGGCGGCATTCGTATATCATCTGCGCGGTTAAAAAAAAAAGATATTGCGTCAGCCCTTTCATCCATTTAATATGCATTTTCCGTCGCAGCCCAAGAGGTGCTTTTCCGCGCAGTGGCCACGTCGCCATTATCCTCTCCCCCATCGAAGCAAACGCACCTCTCTGTGGTCGCACATGACTACTGGTGCTCCCTTATTCTAAAGGCCCGCCCGCCCCCGTGTGCTGTGTATGTGCCGGTGACAACAGCAGGCGAGAGAGGGGGCAAAAAACGAATATATGCACGGTATAGGCGCAAAGACGGCTGATGATTTTGCCCGCTCGGGTCGACAAGGTGCCAGCGGGCACTGAATGGTAAGTTGGTAGAGGAAAGGGACGGAACAAGATAAGAAAGAAGAAGGAGAAGAAGAAGAGGAAGAATCTGCAAGGAAGGATGTTGCGTGGCCGGGTAGCTGCGTTTGCCATACGGATGCTGGCGGCCGCAACATTCTTATACTAATCAACCCACGCAAGGGCTGCATCGTACACGCTGGCACATGCATCGTGAGGCGGGACGGATAATCAAGGTGCTTTGTGTTTTTTTTTTGGCGCGGCCCCTAGTTACACGGGCGAAGCGCCAGTGTTGCAGATATTGCTCGTGATCTTGGCCTGCAATCTTGTTTGCGTCGCACAGCTTGTGACTCTATTCGCAGCCCGCCACATATCAGCCGCCATTGTACAGCAGCACCGCACTCACTGGTGCACAACACAACGCTGGTACTCAGCGTCAAATCAGCCATCCATCTGTCTGTCATTGAGTTACTTTTCAATTGTAGTATCGGATATCTAGAGCTGCTCGTCTGGACTTTTTGCACTCTGTCAAGTACTTTCCCCTTTCCTTCCAGTCCTCCCAGCCGCAGCTGGCTCCTTCTTGCCATAGTAAATCTCCATGCTTCAGTCTCGAAGCCTTCAAATAAGGTGTGGTGAATCAAAAGGCCTGCCCGATTCCCATCCGTCCACATCACTTTTAAAATCAAGTGCAACAACATGGTACGCCGCCTGCCCGCCAAAATCTGCCATGAAATGAGAGAGAATTTGAAAATGTGGAAAAAGAAACAAAACGTGCAGGTAAGTTAGATGGCAACAGGAATCAAAGTTGAAAAAACACACAAGAAACAAGATAAGCCGTCCGACTCGTATAGTAGCAACGTAAGTATAAGGGGGTGAAGAAAAGTCTGGTTCAAAGTAACAGAAATGGTCTCGTAGACTCGGTTGCCATTTGTGAACGAGACACGAGAAAATATTAAAAGAAGAAGAGGAGGGAGAAGAAGAAGAAGAAGATAGTATGTTTGTAGTTGTGTATATTCGTCAAGGTGTATATGTTGCTGGGCCCTTGCTAGGCCGTCCAGGGTGTTAAATCGCGTGTAGCTTCTTGTTGCCCAACTTAGATCATGCCTCCGGGCAGGCTGTTGCTCGACATGTTGGCATGAGGGAGCGGTGGTCGGTGAGTAGGCGCTGGGGGATAGTGCCGATTTTGGTCGCTTGTAGCTCTATACAGCGGTCGTCTTTGCTCATCTCCGCTCTCATCGTACGAGCCATCCGTGTTGCCCCCGACAGTCTGGTCGCTGCCACGGTGAAACTGGCTCCCCGGCCCGTTCTTCCGCCGAGGGTTGATAGGTGGCAACGGAGGGACTCCAAGGGGGGCGTGAAGGTTAGGAGGAGGCACGGTGGCCCCAGGGAGGCTCGAGGAATGAAACCGGCTATCAGGCAGGTACGTCGGTTCCGAAATATCTCGCTTCCTGTTCATCATTGGTAACTGATTGTTCGGGTACGTCGACATCATGGTCCGGGTGTCGCTGGAAGAAGATGCACCGCGAGAGGTCGTTTGCCTTTGAGCTTCACGGCCATCACGGCTGCTTTCCGACCCACTGCGATCTCTGTCCGAGACCATCGGGGCTTTCGCCAGCTGGCCAGCTTGCTGGTACTGGGAAGGAGATGCTGCCGGGTCGTTAGAAAATGTTCGCTGGACGGCCGGCCGGTCAAGTCGGGGGCTTGGCTTTTGCGGCGAACCAGCGTGTCGCTGCTGAACCTCGAGTTCCTTCATTTTCTGGAGCTCTCTTCTAGCCTGGCGGAAGGCCTTCAAGCCAGCATGTACAGTCTCCTCCTTGGCTACCGGCACCGGTGGTTCCGGCGCGGTTTCCGCCGACGTCTTCCGCGTTGAAGGTGCAGGAGACTTCCCACTCTTCGATTTTGTATCACTGTCTCGATCCCGGCCCCTGTCAAACAGGGACGTACGACTTGACATGGCGCGGAGTCCAAGTGCATTACTTCTAGCGCCGGCCAAGTCCTTGGCCGACTCGGTCGGCGGTAAGGCTGGCGACGACTGTTCCATATCAGGCTCTGCATACGATGTGAGCTTCTCGCGAACCCGTCGAGCTCCATCCGCCAAGTGTCTAGCAAACTCATCTTGTTCCCCGCGGGCCACAGGCTTGGGCTGGTTAGCCGTCGGGGTCCACGTGCCACGCTCCATCGCAGACTCGTTATCGTCAAATCCCCAGCCCGGATTATACCCAAAATGGCCTCGTTGCCTGGAGTCTGGCGATCCCGACTGTTGACGGGAGTCCACATCGGGCGTATGGGCAGCTGCATCATATATAGAGGAAGCATTGCTGTCGCTTCGGAGATGGTGGCGTACCATTCCGCTCAGTCCAGTGTTTACCCCAGGTCCCAGAGTAGGAGAGTCTTCTGGGGGCTCATCTCGGAAACGCGAATTTCGGTCCGCCTTGTCTTCCACCGAAGAATTATCGTCGGATGCTCTGGATGACAGCGAAAGCGGGGTTGGTAGAGCTGACTTGCGAAATGCAGGGTGATCTTCATCGTTCGGACGCTCAATGCTCAACTGGGCACCCAAGGAAGTGGCGAAGTTTGAGTAGCTGTTGGATCCAGGGACATCGTCACTCTCGTCAAAGAAAGAGGCCGACGAGTAATCCTTCTTGCCGAAACGATCAGCCTTGCTCGGAGTAGCTTCTATACGGTCGCGGAGGCTGCGATGCATCGAAGATGATCTAGATCGACTAGCATCATGAGATGATCGCCCACCAGTCTGGCTGCGGGTTTCAGACGCATCACGTCCTTTGCGCATCTGTTGCTGGCGCTGCGCAAATTTCGAGTCGTCGTATTGTTGGACCGGTCTGTTGAAGACACCCATGGCCGTTGCCTTGCCCTTATCGTTGGGTTGGATGGGTAACATGGGAGGATAATCATCTGCCTCACTGATTGGGGGACTCAAGGGCGGATTGGCACCAAAACTGGGCTTCTGCTCAGTTGTAAACTTGGGAACGGGCTCGGCTGGAGCCTTGGGGGAAGCACCAGAGATTGGCGGCGTAAAAGACCGCAAGTTGGGGGCGCTCTGCTTGGTGAGAAGAGTGCGTCTCTCCAAGATGCGATCACCAAAAGTCGTGGGAGTTGGAGAGGTAACAGACGTGCTGTCTGGCGAGGGCTTGTTGCGGTGTGACTTGGACAGTGTGTCTATCCGGGATAGTGCAGAGGACTGTTGGTTCTGCAGGTCCTGCGTCAAGCCTTGCTCATATAACCGTCTGGTGCGTGTGAAGCTTCTCTCCACACTGTTGGCCGATGAGGGCATTGAGTACTGGCCATCCTTGGTCGAGGGTACCTGGGATGCAATCGAGGTGGCGGCTGTAGAGTAGCGCCCGACAGACGCAGCAGATGATGTTGTCGAGTTTGTGGCGCGTTTCTTGTTGTAGTCGAAGGCTGAGTCGAACTCCAGTGTGTCATCAACCTTATCTTCAAAAGAGGTTCTTTCTCTCTCCGACTGTTTCCATTTCTGGAAGGCTGACTTGGCAACATCCTCGTCATACAAAATACGGCCACCCATGCCGTTGTTCCCTGTCTTGGCGCCAGCACCAATACGGTAGATCTTCTGACGGCCGCCAAATAGGTTATTTCCATCATTGGGACGAGCTCTGTCCATGATGTTGCCCGCGTCATTGTCCTCCGATCCATGTGATGAATCGACACGAGTGAGTGACGCGGCTTGGAGAGACTCAATCTCAGAGATGTCATGTAAACCCGAAACATAACCAAAGTCCATCAGCCTCGACTGGCGCTTGGGAAAGAGTACGCTATCATCGCTGGCTTTACCAAGCTTTGAATGGGGGTCATCTTGCTCTCGTAGCATAGAGAATCGGGCTGAGAGACCAGTCATGAGAAGACTGGTTCTGAAATCGTCGCTGGAAGGAAGGGCGCTATCAATGTTGAGGTCCTGTTTGGAGTCGGTATCGGGTAGTTTCTTTTTGCCAAAGAGTTTGAACGGGCCGGCAGTGTCGCTGTCCATAGAAGGACGAGGGGCGGACACTTCGTCCTTCGTTCGCTTCTTGGTCCGAAATCGATTCATTTTGAAAAGAAGCTATATTTGAGTCGCTTTTACCGCCTGATATGCTGCTGGCTGCTTCGCGGATGCCAATGAAACGTTAGACGGGATGGCCGCGAGAGGACGCTTTCGACGAGTTATGGAGCAGACTAGTCACGCAAAGCTGTCGTTAGTACGGGAGCATGTGTATGACGGACTTGTTGGCGGCCCGGCGCGAAGTAGGCCAATCCGATATGGTAACAATATCCCGAGCCTTGCCTCTACCAACCCGTTGGGTGCAAATGTAGACTCACAGCAATTGAAGCTCACTCCGGTCGATACAATCAGCCAGCGACGGGGTATACGAGTAGAGTACCCAGCATGAGGTTCTATCTGCGCTGGTTCTCAGTCGAAAGAGTCAATCTCGAAGCCAATGTCGTTGAACGGTCAGGTACGATGTCGAGTGAGTCGTGATTGCTCCAACGGATGGGGCGTGCGGCGTAATGCAGGCCGACAGCAAAGTCAATGCTTTTGGGTGGATGTTGGCCTGATCAAGATTCACAGTCCATGCGAGCCGAGGAGAGTCAGGTTGCAACTGATATGCGTGAAGGGGACCGTTGCCGGTAGCTAGATCGAATCTCAATCTGCGGATCCAAAATATGAGAGGGCGTCGCGAAGGGGATAGAGCCAAGACGGGAGTGAGTCGGTCGTACCTAAGACGCCGAGGCGCATATAGCTGTGAATATCAACGCGCAACAACAGGAAAAGGTCCAGAACAAGGAAGGAAAAACGCAGTCGGCGACGGCTGGGCAGGGAAGGATTGAAGATATGAGAAGGGGAGAAAAATGAGTGAGCGCAGGCGAGGTCACGTCCAAGTTGGTACAGCAAGGGCCAGGGTAGAATTTTGGGGGAAGAGCCAGCAGGTCCAAGGGGGGAGGCGGGCGGCGGGAGGTTTGTGCACTCGTGGTCGTGGTACCTTGTGCGGTGCTACACGGATAAACTTAACTAATATCTAACTATTTACTAGGTAGGAAGGAAGTTAGTTACACTGTACTGGCAATGCAGGTACCAGGATCTATTACCTGCATTCGTACCGTTAGATACCTCTGGTATGCTGGCCCCAGAGTAGAGATACCTGAGCTACCGCATTACTGATACAGGACTCCATTGTGGTGGTGAGAAGAAAATGATGCTAACTATCCGCACCTGGGGCTTTTTGGCGGTTCGGGGGCGTTCGCTGATGCCGGGCAATGGATGGTGGGTGGGTGGGCAACGGGCCCCTAACCCACTCAGGCACCGCACCACCACGGAAGCTGGCAGCCCCCAGGCAATCTGTGGCTAGTTCCAGGTACTGGACTCTCAAGTGTGGGGCGTACCTAGACTAGGCGCCTTACCAGTACGGTGCTGGTGCAGTTAATGGTGAACTGATGGTGTGTTGATACCGCAGGTGGTGGTGGTGGCAACGGTAGCACAAGACAGTTCTATTGGCACGTACAGTGCAACCGGTCACCGCTCCTAGAGACGCATTTTAATAAGAGCAGTAATTAATATCATGCTGTATGATGTCAACTTTCCATGGCAAGAGAACAGCTACCTACTCATAATGGTATTGTTAGACCGTGCAGTAATATCTCCCATCACCGTGCGTTGCGTTGGCCGGCCTAGGGGGCGTGCACCAAACGAGGCAGCGCAAACGGCGGATCCCTGTCTCTGTGTCTGTGCTAATAAATACTCAAGGTATAATACTGAATCAATACCAGTATCTGTAGATGGATGTTCATGTCTCCGTTTGCTCTCCAGGTAGGTACCAGTTGCCATGTTTGTCGGACCGTCCCTCGACGTTTGCCCGCCTCCAACCTCGGCACCCGGCCGGCGTTTTTTTAGTAATGCAAGGTACCTACTAAAGTTGTTAGGTACATAACTGTATGAGATACAGGTTAGCTGAGAAACTTGCTGATAAGATGATCACGTTATTGATGTGCTGTGGTACTGTGCTTCTTATTAGGAAGTAGTTACAGTTGCAAGACAACTAACTTACCTTAGTTAGTTTTATTATCAGGTAACTAGTTAGCTGGGTACCTGATGGCGCCTGCTAGGTTGACCCCGGCAGCGGTGTACCTAAATTCCACCTTCCTTGGCCCGCCCACATCGCCTGTCACCTCTCAAATACCTTTCGCTGTTTTCTCTCTCTCCCTTGAATTGCTAGACGTGGCTTGACAACACCAATATATCGCAACAGCCAGCTATTTCAACACGAAACAAGAAAAAAACAACGGACGGGCCGCATCTTCAAGGATCTTATTGACTCAGGTCCATTATTCTTTGTCTCTCTGTCCTCTCTAAACACGGTACTGCAAGCCACCTCCTCCGCCATCTCATCGCAAGGTCCAGACAAATTACCGGACGTATGATGCACCCGAACAACAAGTGCAGCGGTCCAAAACTGCCAAAGAAAAGACATTTAAACCCGAATACCTTTGGCTTGTAGCACCATTGCTCTGTTGCTGCCAGGAAGCGATCCTGGAGGATGCACCGTAAATCTGCTGTTTGCCCAGCAAGCCGGCTACGCAACCTGTCACGGCCGTGACTACCCTCGCCAGCCGTCAAGACCACTGAAGATTTTTATCCTCCTCGAGCCTTCATCATCAGCTGAAGAGAGCCTTTCCGATATATACTACCTTGTGAGCATGGACCCCCGTCCTCCTGTCACACTGCCGCCGAGCCCAGTCTCAATACCATGTAGCGCCAAGGACGTTTCCGATGCATGTCTGCACGTTGCGCTTCCTGCTTGCAGGCCCTGGTTCGAGTCGAATAAATGACCATGTATGACAGGCCTGACGTCTGCTGCCGTTGCGGGTTATTAGGTATGCCAGCTGATGGCAACGGATCCGCGTCTTCACTCTACACTCGCTGTCGTATATGATGAGTCCCAATTGTTGACGCCGTCGCGGACTTGCAAGTACGCTGATGTTTGTCTTCTTCCTAATCCACGGTCCGCACGGCCATTGCTCCACGCCGGGGAGAAAAAGTCGCGAACGAGACAAAGCAAAATACACTGGATACTTTGCAACGGCGTGCAATGGAGCAATTCAACTATCCACCATATCCAATGACCACCGCCATTTGAACAAAACAAACAAGAATGACTCCGGACGCTGCAGCCAGCCAAACCCCACCGCCGCATGTGCCCCTTCATCTTCAGCCTTCCAGGTCATAAAACACTGTGGGGGAGTCGGTGCGCCGCCAAAACAAAGTTTCTTGCCATGGGACGAGTCAATCAAATCTTGGGGCCAACAATTGCAAGCGAGCCACTTGTGCTGGAAAGAAGCAATGAAACCCCCCCCCCCGCGGACGAGAAGGAGGGATGATGGAAAGAGGAGAAACAGACCCAGCACATCAAAATCGCGCTTTCACGCTTTCACTTTCGGAGATGCGACTTCGATTCAGCCAGCTTACAACCAGACTGGATAGCCCGGTAAAACACGATACTGTTACGGCAGAGACATTGTGTCACGTTTCCCAGGACCTTGGCGACGTGTAACTTCGATACGAAGTCCGGATATTGTCGATTGTTTTGGTGCCACCTTGGCCCCATGGCCCGACCGATTGTTTCGGCGACGGCCGCGACACCATCAACAATTGGATTCAACCCGCAGAATCTTTCCCTGTTTGCCTGTGACAGAAGACAGTTAACACGTGCGTTACCACATTCCACTGGTAATGCCTAGCATAAGCGGAGAATTCAAACGATTGAGCTGCGTCACGCACAGGGTTTGCCCGTGCAGCAAGGCGTAACTACAGGCATCCGCTTTCAGTTCCTCTCATCAGGGGGCACAATCGACCGACACTCTCTCTCCGGTACAAAGACAGACGAGCATCCTTGATTACTTTCTGACAGCCCCGATGCCGCAAAGAAGGGTTCGCCGGCTGCCCCTGAGCTTCGGCTCTCCCCTCGCATTCCCCCGCGCCAATCACAGCGCTGTTCCTGGCTCCAGACTTCTTTTGGCTTAGGAAGCCCCTTTTAAAGTACTCCGTACGGTCCGTACACTTGGTGGGCCGCCATGCCTGAGCAAGCTTTTCTCATTCTTCTGACCCTACCTTGGCAACCATTGCACCTTGTCGGTTTCTGTCAAGAAAATTTTGCCTGGTGAAGCAAAGGACAGGATTCAACCCTGTCGTTCATCCCGTTAGAAGCCTCGATTGACACCGACATGGTCCGAGGTAATCAGTCATCAAGATGAAACGCCGCTGGTGCTAATAGTTACAACCTGGAGAGCAGCTAACGTCGCCACAGCTCCGCTGTTGGCAAAGTATTTACGAGAGTAAGTTTGCCAACAGTATCGTTGAGCCCTCTGAGTGGTTGTTGGATTAGAAACTATTCAAGCTCCTACTCTTGCTCACAACAAGTCCAGTGCAGGCGGTGGATCACACGAAACGCTTCAGATGTCGATCACCTCCTCATAATACCATGTTCATCGAGCCACTAAATCGAGCAGCAACAAGTCGTTGGCCTGTTCTCGTTACAGCCAGGAATATTTCTTTCTTTTTGCATCTCAAAACGTATAGTAAACGAAACGCGCTGCGCGCTTCCACCACATGCGTTGTTTGCGGGCTAGCGAATAATTAGTTGGTCATGGAAAGGGTCATGTCACTTGAATCGTGTGTCATGAGTTTAGCGCAGTTTGTATATGTACACTTGTGGCCGACGAGCACAGTCGACGACTTATTTTGAGCATCTTCTTTGTTCGATGACATCGATACCAGGGGCCGGCGTCAACATCCAGTTTGTCACCCGCTTGTGTTCACTCCATGCGACTTGGCATGCCACGTGTCTAGGTGGCTCAAACATCAGAGAAGCAAGAAAACCCAGATGCTGCCGCTTGTACTTTTCCTGCTGGGCATGCGGCGCGCTTGAATGTTTGGGGTCACTTGATAGAAGAAATGCCTATTGCTGCGAGCTCAGCGTTGATCTTCTCCGGCCTGCGCATGCGCGGTTTGGAACGATGCAGGGTTGGTCGTTCTTCACCAATCTACATAGGTCCTAATTATCATTTCGTCTATTCGCTAGTCATGCCGAGCTAGAACAGAGGCCAAAAAGCATCGGCAGTTCTTGCAGCACCAGACAAAGTGACGCTGACAGGGCTGGACCAAGTCCTGACAAGGATGAATCTCCCAGCGAGGTTTGGTGCCCGGCCTCGGGACGTTGGCTAACTTCCTAGCCGGTTTCAGCCCAGACAGAACAGTGCGAAGACTTCTTTATTGTTACAGAGAATATTAACAGCAATGTCAAAACGTCCCGAGCGGGATGGGGTGAGATGCATTGGTAGTATGAGAAGACCATTTATACGAAGTAATGCAATTCATTCATTTCATTTGCCACGGACGGTATCTCCACCGTCGAGGTTATTAGGCAATGTAAATACAATCGTTGATGCACTGTCAATGCCCCAACTTTCGCAGGCCTACCCGGCATAACAACTCCACGATAATTTCTTCGCCATTTGTTTGTTTATGCGGGTGGATGGCTATACATACCGTTTTATTTGTTTTTCATTGTCGATTTAATTATCGTGGGACCAATAAGCAGTGACGAGATTCGCCTTCTGACGTCATCTATCACTTTGCCATTCCTTGTGCGCGAGCTCGGGGCGTCCTACGCTCTTTCTATTCCACTTCGAGCTTCATTACCAAGCACCTCTCATCTCACATACGAACTTTCTCTTGAATCTCATTGCAAAATAAAACATCATATCAGACAAAATATACACAAAGCTATTGCCCCAATCGCCCTTGCGACAAGTAAATTACTAGAACCCGGAAGCATAATGCGTGGAGTTTCAGTAGCGTTCCGTTCGTAAGCACTGCGTCTGCCTCAACATGCAACACCAAAAGGAAAACGCTGTACATTCCAAATCCTGTCACAAAACGGTCAGAAGATGGAAAAGGCAATTCGGAAAAGCGCTTCATCACACTCAACCGCCTTGGAAATATAAGCTTTTGATTACGTTTTAGGTTCCTGCCTTCAAACTGAAAGCTACGCCGACACAGTTTATCGAAACACTGGAGTTGCATTGGAGCCAGATATCAGTTGTAAAAGACATGACATGGACTCTGTACTCTAGCAGGGCCGCCGCCTCCAAGAGCATGTCGCGGAAAACGGAGGCATGGGCGGTTCTGTTGCAGTTGCGTCACGCAGCTGTCATTGTAAGCACAGGTCACCATCGTTTTAATCTCGCCTCTCAACATTACGACCGTCACTACGTAGTTAAATGACGGAGTGGTCACTTTCCAGGGGACAACCGCGGTTCATCGGCGGCATTGGTAGGCGAAGCATTGTGATGCACGTCAACGGGCCGCACAGGGGCAAACGTATGTGTCAATGCAACGATACGCAGGGGGTTCTTTGGAGCTGCAACACAAATTCCGGATAGCACGACTTCGATTCACGCACGACATGTGACGGGCGGCAGCGCATTCTCCCGGCTTCGCCTGAAGGCGACCTGGGTATCCAGGTTCCACATAGGGTAGGTGAGGAATATCTACGGAAGATGACGGGACTACTTTTGACCGTCTTTGATGAGGTGATGACGTGCTCAGTGTTGTATCCTTCGAATTCCACGAATTACGTGCCTTCCTCACGCCTGTAGCATCCGTGTGGCAGGAGATAAGCTCTTTAAACACGGAACTCCGATGGGACAAGAATAAACGTTGCGATGTAGTTGTAGATAAATGTATAGTACATGGATTGTAACTGCTCCTTTTTTGTTCTCCATTGCAGTATCTTGCGAGCTCTATCCTCGTCACGGTGCCTTAATCATCTGCACTCTTACAGGAGGTTGATTACAGGAGGTTGATGCCAACGCCCAATTGCAGTCCCTTGGTGCCAACCTCGCCCCTTCGTATTACCAGAGGCAGGCTGAAGTTGAGCTCGAACCGAGCTACGGGGTGTGCGTAGACCAGACCGACACCAGCTGCGGCGCTTGGAGCCCCGTTTAGCAAGCTCCCGACGGCATTCAGCATGCCTTCTCGGACAGCCGCAGGGCTCAGGCCAGATGAGGCGGCGGCGGCGGCGCCCTCGCCGTTGCTCTTGGATCTGCTCGGGTTCTTGAGCGCTACCAGGCGACCACCGTTGGCGAACAGCTGGAAGCGCAGGCCCGACTCGGGGCCCTTGTAGGGCAGCGGCAGGAGCATGTTGACGCTGCCGGCGGCGAACAGATCACCACCGACCGAGTCCTTGCCGTCGTGGGGGCCTAGGCCGCCAAGCTGGAAGCCGCGCACGTCAGCGGGACCACCGAGCTGGAAGCGGTCGTTGATGCGGCTCGGTTGCGCCTTGCCGTTGAAGTCCAGGCCCAGCGGCAGCGGCCACAGCATACCCATGCGGAACCCGCCGCCGATGGAGATGCCGGACTTCTGCGACGTCCCGGGGAGCGGCACGGGTAGTGCGCCGCCGAGCTCCAGCTCGCTCTTGGAAAAGGCCACGTCGCCGCCCAGCGGCCCGACGCCCGCGAGCTCGAACCGCGATCGCACCATGTAGCCGCTCTGGGGCAGCTGCGGGTTGTCGCGACGGTCGCGGAGGAACGTGTGCTTGAGCGCGCTCTTGACGGAGTCGCCGGCGTCCTCCCGGACCGTAGCGCTTGCGCCGCGGCCCAGACCCGTCACCTGCCGCCAGAGACCCGAGTACTCGAGCGTGTGGCTGTCCCGTTGCTGCTGTTGCTGCGCGCCGCCACTGCCGCCACTGAGCCAGAAGAGCGACAGCGAGCCACCCTTGAGGACCTCCTCGTGCGACGCCCACGGCTTCTCGGCGGCAGACGCGAGCGCCTCGAGCGAGACACGCATGCCGGGGTCGCTGCGCACCGGGGCGGCGAGGGTTGCGCTGTAGGCGGAGCGCGTGCGCGTGCCGGACCGCGCGTTTAGCGTCAGCATCTCGGCGCCGCCAAATACGTTGCGCCACAGCAGGGAGCCGTACGCGGAGCCTTCGCCGTTGCCGACATCGGTGCCCGTCTGCAGTTTGAAGCGTGGCAGCTCCTTGAGGGAGAAGGAGACGTTGACATCGGTCGGGTTCGAGGAAGCGTCTGTCGGGTCGGACTGCTGGAGGAAGACCTCGGGGGGCTCCCGAAGTATTTCTGTATACTTGTTTAGCAACGCAATGGCTTTGCCCCCAAGGCCGATCTGCCAACTCACGTAGTGCACTCAGCTTGCCGCTTGCGTCCTGTAGCTTTGCAAGCACCTCTCCTACTGTGGATGGCGCGCCGGGTTGATCGGCTAGAAGTGGCTGGACAATTGGGTTGAGAAAGGGGCGTCGAATATTGTTACCGCCGAGAATGTTGACTTCGTTGACGGTCATTGGCATGGCCGTTTGATCGATCATCTGCGCCGGAGTCAATTCTCGCATTGCTTGTCAGAGCTGCACGAATTTTCATACCAGCTGTGCTACCCTGCGGTTTCTCGCTTCCTGGTCGGCATCGTGGGATTCCACTCGGGCTTTTGCATCCCGCAGGACATCCATGCCGTCTTCGTGAAGTTTATCGAAGCTGCCGGCGCGCTGTGTACGATGCAATTAGTTGCGGGTTTGGGGTGTGGCAATGGGTAGGAACATACGGCGCTAAAAGATTCGTTTCCGCTCGCCATTGTTGTAATTGAGACCTGTCGAAGGATGGATTTCGCGCATTGGACGAGGGATTCTCCGGGACATCTCGCGAAGCTCCAAGCTCTCTGCTGGATGCATAGTGTGGCGCAACCCACGTCAGTGTGGCTGAGAAGTTGGCACTAGCCACAAAGCCATTTGCCACGCTGACGCCTCGCTCCGGCTCCGTGCCATGGCTAACTCTCGACCTAACATCTCCAAACCTACCTTCGTTTCTTCAAATTGCAGAAGCTGAGCGACTAGAACGACCTGTATCTCTACTTGGTTTTATATTTATATTTTTGTTGATTGCGCGACTAGTCTTTTCTGCCAAAGCTTCTTCAGCTACATATAACTGCCGCCCTCCGTCACGCGACTTTAACCTTCCCAGCGCATTTCGTCACTCTCCTATAGCCATGGCGAGTAAAGCGGCTTATAAGCGTGTATGTACGACTTGCGCAGTTTTCTAGTGATGAAGTGCTAACGTACGCAGTTGACTCGCGAATACAAGACGATATCTGAGAACCCTCCTCCATACATCACGGCTCATCCGTCCGAATCCAATATTCTCGAGTACGTGCACATTTACCTGGTATCTTCTGGTAGAAACTGACAGAGAATCGAATATAGGTGGCACTATATCATAACAGGACCAGAGGACACACCGTACCACGGTGGCCAGTACTGGGGCACGCTGATATTTCCGCCCAACTACCCGTTCGCTCCGCCGGCTATCCGGATGCACACGCCGTCTGGGCGATTCCAGCCGTCGACGCGACTGTGCCTTTCGATATCCGACTTCCACCCCAAGTCTTTCAACCCTGCATGGGAAGTCTCGACAATCCTCATCGGGCTTCTCTCCTTCATGACGAGCGACGAGATGACTACCGGCTCGGTCTCGACCACGATCGTGGAGAAGAAGTTCCACGCGGCCCGGTCACGATGGTGGAATTCGACGGGCGGCGGCTCGCACGCTAAGAACCCGGCGAACAAGGGCAACGTCAAGGCCGGCGACGGAGGTGCCAAGTTCCGCGCGGAGTGGCCGGAGGTCGATGCGGAAAACTGGGAGTGGATGAAGAGCTGCAAGGTGGACGCCCTGACGGGAAACCGTGCGGGCGGAGATAATGGCGCCTCGTGCGGCCCGCAGCTTGGAATTGCCGGCACGAGCGGCCATCAGACGCAAGCTGTCGTTGACGCTGTGGTGCAGCAAAGGGACGCCGGCCGTGGTTGGATATACCGCAATAAACTGGTCCTCGCAGGCGGAGCTATATTCGTCTACGTTTTGATTGCGAGATTGATGAGCGGCTACGGAGGCCTTCCTTAGAGTTGAGGGCCCAGAAGCTGGCCATTACTAGAGCACAGTCGTGACGCATCCACACGGGGGCTCAGAGAAACCATAGAATGATCGTGTTTATAATCGATGGAGCGTGACGACGGTTGAAGAATTTTACAGCGGGACGATTACGATGAGCTTACAGAAGCCAGCTATAGAGATTTAGTAGCTAGGTAGATACGCAGCAGAATTTGAGCATCTGCTAGTGGGCAGCCGAATCGACATCATTTGCACGCGACAATTCTGGAGGCATCGTTGATACAGGTTGAGGCCCTTGTTTGTTTTTAACCAGTTTGCGTGCCCCGTTTGTATAGATTTGCAGGGGCAGAAGGATGGCGAGTGGGTGAGGCTTTGACTGTGGACAGAAGTGCGCCGAAGGCGAGTTTATAAGAAAGTGTAGATGATGGCCTTTAAACTCTGATGCCGTTGATGCTGCTAATGCTGCCCAATGCTGCGTCGTGTCATTGAATAGTTTGGACAGGTCAAAATGGTGCCCTATCGAATGAGACAGAAAGTAGAAGTGGCCCAGGCCCGATTGTTAGTAGGCTGGGCCCACAGCAGATGAAGCCCACAGCGCCCTCCAGGGAGAATATCTCAGCGGTTGAAAGAAGCTGAGCATGCATCTGTATGTACGACGTATCGCTCGGCATTACTCACAAACGTGTAGATAGATAGGCAAGTACTAAGCAATAATTCTCGAGGATTGGAATGCATATGTCACGTTGGTACGGTGCAAAAACTGCGGGCAGCCTCTGTTGCGAGCAAGCTGTAAGCCACTGTAAACGCTGCCTCCCCAGCATGTCCACTAAATTTAGCCTCTCTCCTATGCCCATCAAACAGCGCTTTCGAGCCCTCTCACTGGCCAAGCCGCTGCCGCTGCCGCTGTGGTCCGCCCGCCGCAGATTTCAAATTCCCAAATCTCGCCGACCATCTCCTTCGACATCATCTCTCACCTCCTGCACCGCACCACCTGCGCACCCGTCCCCATCCCAGGGCCGCTTCACTGCAGCCCGCTCGCCGTTCTGCCCGCCATGGCGCCTGCCAACGGCTCGTCCAAGCCGCGCAAGGCCGCTTCTGCTGCCGCTGGTGCTGCTCCTGCTCCTGTGGCGCCTGTTCCGGCGACGACGATGACAACAGGCAAGCCTGCGCAGAAGAAGCCCGTGGTCCCTGCCCTGCCGCTGCCTTACGTCAAGCGCCATGCTGCGGTTGCTGCCCCAGCTTCTCAAGCGAACAAGGCTGAAGCAAAAGCCGAGCACTCGCCCTCTCAGGCAAAACAGCACAAGATCAAGGACACCAAACCTGGCAAGGACGACGGCCCCAAAGCTACTGCTGCGGAGCCAACGTCAGTCGCCAATGGTCCTGGTAAGATATTCACTGCGCCTGTTCTTGCACAGGATAAACTTCACTCGAGCTCATGAACAATCTCCCACGTTATTCCATCTCGCTGTGCTAACACGAATTGCAGAGCCCGCAGTTCCATCGCAAGAGCCGACCAAAGCACTGCCAACCCCCAACATCCAGCCGCAGTCGCCCAACACCGATTCATCCACACAGGACTCGACCGAAGCCGCAGCAACCGCCGTACAAACCAGCAGCGCCGATGCCAGCGCGAAAAGCACTGCAGATTCGTCAGTGGCCTCGAAAGAGCCAAGAAACAAGGCTGGTAGGTCGCACGTCGTGCTCCCCGCTCCAGCGCCTCGTTTGATGCTGATTTGGGTGTGACAACAGTGACTGTGACGAACAACAAAGGACCCAAGCCTCGACCCCCTCCGGCCGTCTCGCCAACTAGATACAACATGCCTCCGCCTTTCCAGCCTGGCAATAGGATGCCCAGCATGCATGCCAACGATGACGGATCCAGGGGTCCTCGACCTCCTGCTCCCAACGGCCACGCTCATGTCCACCACCAAGCCCACCCCAGCAACAGCAGCTTGCATTTTGGTGTCTTCCACGAGTCCCAGAGCTCCAGCCCGGCACCTCCTCACTCTGGCGGTATCGCCCCTCCGCCTGGCATGCCCTACCCTGCTGGCCGCCAGCCATTTGTTGGTCCGGGTGGTAACGGTTTCCCGCCCATGATGCCGTACGGCCCAGACATGATGCCCGTCACGACCTTTGACAATTACGGAAGACCCTCTATGGCTTATGCCCCACCAGAGTCATACCCGCCTTATCGCAACACCTACAACCCGTCAACGCCCCAAAGCTTCCACGACTCTCATTCCTCCATGGAAGAATTCAACCAGCAGCAGTTCGGCGGCGGCCGAGTACCCATGCGCAATGGCGGACCTGTCCCGGAAGAGCAACAGATGCAGGGGAACGCTGGTCGCATGTTTGCCCCGCCCGACTTCCACCGCATGATTCCCAACCCTGGCGTGCCGCCCCAGATCATGCGCCCCAGCGATGATGCTGACCATCTGGCCGGATACGCTCAACAGCAGTTTGGAAACCCAGAGCTCTCTGATTGCTCCCTCGAACTCCGCTACCTAGACGACCGCGCGCCTCCAGTTCGCATTGCTGGCCACAGATTCATCCTGAACCGCTCGCCAGAACTGGCTTCTCTTCTGCGTCAGCAGATAGTGTCGCCAAGCCCGCCCGACCGCTCTCAACAAACTGTGCTCATTGAGACCAATAGCAAATGGATCCGTTCGGACTCGTTCTACATGGCAGCTCAGCGCCTCTACGGGCTGCCCCTCTTGCAGTACTTAGGCCCTCGCAATCATCACACTGACTCGGGTGAATTCACTGATGCTGGTTCTATCGTTGAACAGCTGGATTTCGCACTCTCCTATGCAGCAGCCGGCCAGTTGATTGGCTGGGCGCCCATCACTAAGCGTGGATGCGAGGTGTCTACCCAGCTCATCGACTGGCAGACGATTGAAAGGGTCCTGGAGTTTGCTTTGGAAGGTCATCGTGATCAGGGGACTCACGATATTTACCGATATGGTGAAGGGTCCAAGATTATCCTTGATGCAGTCGTTACATTTATCGTTCACAACTTCCCGCCCACTTTTGAGCTGGACACTGATGTCATTGCTCCCGTGCAGTATGCACGCCTGCCTATGCACTCGCCACCTCCGAGCCTGCCCACAGCCCAACAAAGCATGGCATCGCTGGCAGGTGAGAAGCCGGTAGTGCAGCTTGGCAAGGGACGACGCTCGCAGAAACTGACTAACATTCAGTTTGGTGACCTGACCCTTACCGAAAGCAACCCTACCTCGGCGACCGAAACGCCAAAGGCATCCCGCCCTGCGCAGCCCGTCTCCCATTCCGTCTTATCCCGAATTCTGCTCAACATTCCCTTCACGCAGCTCAAGATGATTTTGGAATCCGCCGGCTCGGGCAACGTTAATGGCTGGGCCAACGCCGAATCGCGATACCGCATTGTCAAGGCTGCAGTTGACGAGCGCGAGGCCCGTCGCATCAAAGCCGTAGATGCTGTTGTTGACGGCCGAGTCCTGGATGCCGATGCGTTGCGTGCCGGCCTGAGAGCCCCTGAACCTCGCAACATGCCGCAATGGGGAGCACTTGGGTGGCATGAGGAGATGCTTCCCTACGGAAACCCAGATGGCCCTTCCTTGGGACGCAAGTGGGCTCCGCTGCCAGCGCCGCAGGGCGTATCTATTGCTGATTATCCTTGATACACCAAGTATGGACATAATGAGATGATGATCAGCCTATGCTGCTAAAGATAAGACAGCACATGAGCATTGCATTTGCGCCTGAATCCGTTGGAAAAAAAGAAAGGACAAAAAGTTAAGCATGTTTTCGGCAACAATTGGGTTCTCATTTGATTCTTTGTATTTGCGACCGGCTCTGACGGATTTATGGATAACCGCCTAGCAGGATGAACGATGGCACCGAGCTCTTAAGCTGTCCACACTCATTGGCGCCGCGGAATAGCAGCCTTGTTTACACTGGCATGTTTTCCATTCGGCAGTCCTACCCATGCCATGGTGTCGGTGGTGTGGCTCGGCTGCGCAAGTCTTGGGCCGGTATTTGAGGATAGGGCGTCAGCTGATGCATACGAGTCTCGGAAGAGGAAGTGTGCGGTGAACGTGGCGCCTGGGGATGATGATGAGGTGAATGGGCGCGTAGTATGGGAGGACTTTTGTTATCATGACGAGAGCCTGCATAGGTGTCTCTGAGAGCCGGTCTTTTTTTTCCTCTCGTTCTTTGTGTATTTTGTTTTCTATGCGAAAAAAATGGGACGATTATGGCAAGGACATCAAGTGGGAGACAAACATTGGCATGCATGTATTTACGCTGAGATATCGTTTGGCTCGGTAACGGACGATGCGTCCAACCACGGTACGATAAATGTATGAATTGATTCGCTAGTAAAAACTAACCAAGAACTCACGGCCGCGAGTGACTCGTGCTTACCGAGGGGTTGACGTGCAGGCAGAGCAGCAATCTACATACGTGGTGTCCGTAGGCTCGTAGACCCTGTTGGCTCTTTCAACTTCATCGTCACACAGGCGGCAAGGCCCTTGTCAGTCACTGTCACTCAAGCAGCAACCGCTTTCTCTCTCATCGCTGCCTAAGCGCCAGGCCCTTTCTTTATTTCTCTTTCATTTTCTTGTAAGCAGAAGGGCGATGTTAAGCCCTCATGTTCTTCTCATCTTCTCCTCGACCCCGACTCAACATAATTTTCAAACACTCTACACTTTCTACTCATTTTCGGCACATCTATTCAAACGCAAAACAACGGGATATCAAGAAAGCGAAAGGAGCCGCTGCCAGGACCGGACTTGCCCTCCACCGAGCTCAAAAAGCCGAGACTTCGTCGACAAGTTTATCTACCTCGAAGACGCGAAGGAGTACAACCAGTACGCGCTGTTCTGGGCGGCGCAAAACGGCATGCTCAAGGTGGCAGAGCGCGCTCTGGGCGCGGGCACGCCGCCGGTGCCACCCGGCGGCTTCCCGTCGCCTCTACTTCCAATCTCACCTTTGCTCACGTCTGACGGGGAAGTCGACTCCTAAGGGTGAGGTGCCAGCGCACGAGAAGAAGGACATTGAAGGGTTCCTGACACCGCTCAACGTTGCGGCCGCGGCGGGGCCACCACGACGTCGTGGCCCTGCTGCTGCGGCATCTTGGGAGGATGGGGCACAAAGAACTCGAGGTGTCCGTTAATCGCGCAGCCAGAAACGGGCACATTAAGACGCTTGAGGTGCTTGTGGAGTACGCAAAGCAGCATGGCGAGGAGTCCCCTTTTTATTGTCCCGGGACGACCGTGGAGCAAGTGGTCCGCGAGGCGTTTCTGACCGGGGGCCAAATTCGGACGGATGGCGGTGCTGGAGCTGTTGTTGGAGACGAAAACGAGACCGACGGTCGTGAGTGTGTCACATCCCCGTTGGTACTATAACCGTGTGTTGAGGCTCGCTGCCGGCGGCGGCCACGACGAAGTTTGGAACGTCTTGTCGGCTGTGCGGCCGCTTGCAGAAATTTACGAAGACCTTGATGTGCAAGAACAACAGATCTACGATGATCTACGTGTGAAAGTGACAGGTCAAGGCTCTAAGGGTATTGTTGAACTTGTTGAAAAGTTCGCCAGCCTGAAGGACGACAGGTGGAAAGAGGCCAAGCTCGAAGGTATCCTCGGATATGCTCTCCGGCGACGCAATATTGCCCTCATCGAACTCTTACTATCATACTCATCAGACGAACAAAGACTTCGAAAAAGGATTTTGGAGGATGGAATAGGTCCAGCTTACACTGAAGAGTTTCAAGTTTGTGGCTCGGGGAGTTGAACGCGAGGTGTTGGAGCGAGTGTTTGAGACGGCCAGGCAGAAGGGAAGGGCAGACCAAGTTCAGATGCTCCTTTCCGCCATGGACAGCGATATTCCGAAGTGTGTGATTGAGGATCCGGAGGCAGCGCCGTATGAGTTCTCTTGAGCTTGTTCGGCTTCTGTTTTCGCTTCCTTCAGAGACGGGAAGAGACATGATAGGAAAAGCGGAGATTTTAATGGCAAAACAGCCATCAGAATGGTCGGGAAAGAGATTTATGAGAATGCTGATGGACGCAGATGGGGAAATCGAGCCATAAAATTGGTCGGAAGAGAGAATTCTGGGAGTGCTGATGCACGAAAATAGGAAAAGCGAGCGACTCGAAATCGCGCGGTTGCTACTAGGCAATGGAGCGGAACCGAATAGGTACCCGGGAGGAAGTACGGAACACTTACTGCTATACTGGGAGGCTTGCGAAAGGTATTTGCCGCTGGTTGCTTGATATACGTGGAGGAAACTTCTCTGGAAGTCTTGGCCAGAGAGTGCATGTTCACGGGAGCTGAGACGATGCTGCTGTTGACTTGCGGAGCCCCCCCTCCTCCCTTGAAAAGGACATGGTGATCTTTTACGACAAGCAGCCGGACACCGAGCGCACGAGATGGCTGGCAAAGGCGTTGGGAATGGTCAAGGTGAAGAGGCCCGAAAACCGTAACTCCAGCTTGCGGTTGTCCTTGTTAACATGGCCAGAGAAGGCGGACAAGTGGAGGAAGACGCTGATGAATGCCTGGTCTGGACATGAGCTGGGAGATGACGAGTTTTTTCAATGTTGAATCATGATAGTGATGACTTTTAAAAGGGACGCCTGTAGTGACGAAACCAATAGACCGCAGAAGATGAGGATGGAAGATGGACATTGGCTTGTCAGACTCAAGACAAGGTGTACACGGCTGCGTCAGTATGGAGCTGCACAGGAGCGGGTACCCATTGTCCACCCCCGGACAAGCTCCCCACAACTGGACTACTAGTTAACTACTCGCTCGTACAAGCTAAGTTATTAGCCCCTTTGCTGAAGCCGAGGCTCTCCATTTGGGCCGCTTGTGATTTCAACATTCCAATCCCGTTTGAGGAGTGCCCTTGTTTTCCCTCTTTCCTTGCTATCACCAAGTTATCGCGAGGTCAAACCCGCCCCGCCATAGAGTCTTGCGTCCAGTTGGACATCCCGAGATCTTCTTCATTGTTTTCTCGGACATTGAATCGGAGCCGTCTTCATTTTCAACCCATCAAGAGACTCCGGTACTAGGCTCGTGTGCTGCAAGATCAACGGCCGCCTTCCACCCCGATTCCCTGTGCCTCGGGATAAGCACAACAAGTCATCTTGCATCCGCCGTCAGCCACGCTACAAATCGCCGTCCAAACCCGCAGACAACCCACGCTCCGATATCGAAGTCGTTCCTTTTGTTTTTCTCACCTCTCACCCGCCAATGGCCACGCGAGTTTGAAGAGACGAAGCACAAGAAACCGAGCAAACGCACATGGAAACAATGTCCGCGCCGCCGCCTGAGGGAGGACCGGGCCGTCCGCGACGAGTCTCGTCGGCCGCAGCGACCGTCGACCCCGTCATGCGCAACGCGCTGCGATACACCGTCTCGCCGCGCGAGTACGCCGCGCTGCACAAGTACATCATCGCCCGGTCGCGGACGCTGCGCCGCAACGCGCCGACGCCCGCCGCCGTCGAGAAGAGCCTGGCCACGACGCCCGCCACGGCCGCGAGCGACTACAACGCAAAGGCCGTCCGGCACGCCCTGCGCGTCTTTGTGGCGTCCTGGGTCGGCATGAAGGGCTACGAGTTTGTCGCCAAGAAGCTGTCCAAAGACGGGTGAGTCTGCGAGCCCCCCCCCCTTACAATCAATGGCCTCTCGAGAGGATGGAACTGATCGTGAGGATTTTTTTTTTCCTACAAAAATAGAAGCGCCCCCGCAAAGAAGCAACCATTCTACAAGTCGCCCGCCCTGCGGCTCTCCCTCTCCCTCTCGAGCATCCTCTTCCTCTACCGGCTGCTCTTCCGCTTCCTCACACGCCTCCGCGCGCACCTGCTGGAGCCCTCGGTCGAGCCGTTCCGGCGGCGCAACCCGCGCACCGCCGCGGCCCTCACGTCGCCGTACGCCCCCGCTGTCGGCGCCTCCTTCGCCGGCCTGGCCTTTGGCATCTACCCGTCGCCGCCCGCCCGCGCCGGCGTCGCGCTCTGGCTGCTCTTCAAGGCGCTCGAGTACGGCTGGGACCTGGCCGAGGGCGAGGGGCTCGTCTGGGGCACCACCAAGCAGGGCCGCCCCCGCGAGCGGCCCTGGTGGTTTGGCAGCTGGCTGCTCCAGCCCCTCGCCTTTGGCCAGCTGCTCCACGCCGCCGTCTTCGACAAGGACTGCTTCCCGGAGAGCTATGGCAAGTTCATCTGGGGCAACTCGCCCGTGTACCTGCACGGCCGCCCGGAGGGCTACCCGGCGGGCCTCAAGTGGCCGAGCAGGGAAGATGTCGTTACCAGCCTGTCCGAGATGGCACGACTAAACTGGCCGTAAGTCGCTTCCCACAAGGGTATGCATGCGTAGTACTTTTGGGTTGCTAACAAGACGTGAATGATAGGGCCTTCATCTCGCCGACCATGTTCCCCAACAAGAAGAACATTCTCCCGCCCACAGTCACGGCCGTGTCGCCGCTGACCTCGCAAGCGCACCCGCTCATCACTTCGCTCTCCTGCGCCGCCCTGCACCCGACCGACCCGTCGTGCACGCGCACCTACCTCACCTTTTGGCTGCGGTCCTTCCCGCCCGTCGCCCGCTTCTTCGTGCTCTTCTACTCGGCCGTGACCGTCGTGCCCGGCTTCCGGCGCTTCTACCACGACCCCATCGCCGGCCTGCAGCGCATCCTCGCCCGCTCCGCGCGCATGACTGCCTTCGTCACCGGCTCCCTGTCCACAGCCTGGGCTTCCATCTGCTTCTTCCAGACCTACCTGCCGCGGCACCTGCTCGCGACGCAGCGCTTCTTCCTCGGCGGCTTCGCGGCCGGTCTGTGGGCGTGGATCGAGCGCCGCGGCGGTCGCATGGCGTTCCTGTACAGCGCCCGCGCGAGCGTCAACTCGCTCTGGAAGGTGGGCGTGAAGCGGAGATGGTGGCGCGCGGCCAAGGGCGGCGACCTCTGGGTGTTTGTGCTGGCGCTGATGATTACGGGTGTCGTGTACGAGCGCGACGCGAAGGCGATCCAGCAGAACTCGTTCCGAAAGGGCGTCAGCTGGGTCCGCGGCGAGGGCTGGCGGGACTGGGCCATCGAGGAGGATGAGGAGGAGGACGAGACCAAGGAGAAGGAGGAGTAAAGTGTGGTGTTTACGGAAGACGGAGTATAAGCATGACGTGGCGAATCTGAATATACCTTTCTATTCATGGGGTTTTACGGAGAGTTGGAGTTGAAAGAGAGAGAAGGCTGCATTTCGACGACTGTTTCCATTAGGGGTTGTTTTCTTTTGTTTCCGCTTGGGCGTTACTGGTGGAACAGTGCTTTGAACGCTAGAAGTTGCGAGAGTTTTCGCTGATGAACTGGCAATAGAACCGCTTCAACCATGCGGATGTCTTGAGCAGGATTCCAAAACAATTTATATACATTATATGTGTTTCAGCTGTTATATACAGGTGACTGATGAGCGTCATTCGTAACAATTTATATATATATATATGCCATTATGTGGACTAGGTGGCTGATATCGTTGACAACATGCGGCATCAAAACATCCAAAAAAAAAACACGCCTCATCTCCAGTCATCTCATTTCCCCAACCAGCAAAAAACCAGAAAAAAAAAAGAGAAAGAAAACATCAAGCTCATCAGCCCGGACACCAAAGGCACAGCAACTCAAGGAGCCGGAACCTTGGAGTTATCCCACCAAGGGTAGAAGCGCTCGCCCTTGGCGAGGTGATGAAGGGTGCAAGCCTTGGCCTCGCAGCCGACCGAGACCTGGGTGTTCCCCCACCAGACAATCTCCTTGTCGACCCACTGGACGGAGAAGAGCATGATGATGGCCGAGATGGCAATGGCCGCGGACAGCGAGGCGGAGAGGACGAAGTTGTACTTGGACCAGAAGGCGAGGTAGCGGCCGCGGATGAAGATCCAGGAGAACCAGGCGACGGGGACGGCGCCCCAGGCGAAGGAGAAGCTGTACGGCGCCCACTGCAGGGAGCCGGCGATGGCCGCGACGATGTGCACCTGGCGGACGGCGCGGCTGTTCGGCATCGCCTTCTTGAGCGCCCAGAACGCGACTACCAGCAGGATGCCCGCGGGGAAGCCCATCAGCAGCCAGCGGTACTGGCCGTCCTTGCCGAAGACCTTGATCGGCCCGATGGTGCCCCAGAGCACCGAGGCGGTGAAGAAGGTGTTGGGGCCGGGGCAGAGGAAGCGCATCGGCGCGTTCTCCTGGCAGACGTCGCGGAGGTCGATCTGGAACTTGAGCACGCCGGTGCAGACGAGCGTCGAGATGAAGGTGGCGAGCAGCTGGCCCGCAAAGGTGACGCGCGGCGGGATCTTGACGTAGTGCGCAATCTTGAGGTCGTTGGCAAAGGACAAGGCGTGGGCGCAGGTGACGTAGCCGTAGGACTTGAAAAAGTTCATGGCGAGCGCGTTGCCCTCGACGATCATGCCGCCGATGAACTCGGCGAGCACGTTGAGGGTGACCTCGATGCCGGTCATGGCGGCGACGATGCCGACGGGGACGACGAAGATGAGGCACAGCAGGATGCCGTAGAAGACGACGCCGACCGAGGTGTAGGTGGGCCAGACGGCGATGCCGACGATGCCGAAGACGATGGAGATGAGGAGCGTGCCAAAGTACCACCACTCGGAGACTTCGGGGTACGCGGCCATGAGCCGGTTGTGGACGTCCTGGTACTCGCCCTCGTTGGCGCGGATGGTGTCGTCGGCGGCCCCGCTGACCACGGTGGCATCGGCACCGGTGCTGCTGCTGCTGCTGGCGGCGGCGGCCCCGCGCTTCTTCCACTTCAGGCCCTGCCAGAGGTTCTTGAAGCCCATGACGATCTCGTACCGGTGGTAGAGCAGCACGTGGGTGACGATGGCCGCGTAGACGGCGAAGAAGAAGCCGTAGGCGAGCGACTGGGCGGCGCCCATGTACGGGGCCGAGTACGCCTTGTACTTGGCCTCGTCGTACATGCCGTGCGAGTCGAGCGTGCGCGAGACGTTGTAGAGCTTGCCGTAGTGGTCGTAGATGCGGTTGGAGATGATGGGCAGGTAGCCGGTGTTCCACGTGTTGGTGTACCAGACGGCAGCAATGAGGAAGCCTGTGATGAACATGCCACCGACGGCGTTGAAGGTCGAGAAGGAAGGAATCATCAGCGGGTCGGTGGTGAAGCAGATGATGTTCCAGTCAAAGGTCGGCACCGGGTTGAAGAGACCCAGTCCGTTCTTCATGCCCGTCCAGATCTCAAGGTTCAGGTTGTTGGGCGCGATCCAGGTCATCCAGCTAAAGTAGGAGAGCACGGAGAAGATGTAGTTGGGGAACCAAAAGTACACAAACATGGCGCCAAAGGTGACGAGGAAGAAGTTGTAGCGCGAAATGTTCCACATCTTCTTGAACGGGCCCGGCACGCTGTGGTTCTCCTCGTTGTGGAGCGCCGAGTTGAGCGAGATGGTGACGAGCGACGAGGGCCAGACGCAGTACGACGGGTAGACGAGGAACTTGCGCGTCAGCCCAGCCAAGCCGTAGCCGATGAAGTTGGTCGCGAAGGCGTTGCAGAACATGTAGCCAAAGGACCGGGCGTACTGCTGGTTAAAGTACTGCGGGAGGACCTGCACCCACATGATGTAGGCCGTGTAGGGGGTGCTGCGGGAGGTGTTGGCCATGATGGCGATGAGCATGTGCTCCTTCTTGTTGAAGCGGCCGGGGTTGAGCGGGATGGTGCGGCCGCCGGAGAAGGGCAGCGGGATGTCGGCGTTGGGCATCCAGCGCTCCCAGGCCTTGCCGACGGGGTAGGCGAGCAGCTGGGCGACGTTGGTGTCGAACCGGATGGAGGGGTAGCGGATGCTGAAGAGCTGGTTGACGAAGGCGAGGAAGACGGAGAAGATTATGCCGATGGTCCAGGCCCGGATAGTGGAAACGGGGAGGGACGGATTGTCGTGGTTGTCAACGGCGGCTCGGACCTCGGCGTAGGGGCTGTTGTTGGTGATGAGGGCAGCCTCGAGCTTCATTTCCTGGATCAGGTGCTCGTGCTTTTCCGGGTTATCGGCAATGTCCTCCTTGCCTGTGATGCCGAGTTGGTTAGTACAAGGTGTCTGTCTGTCTGTCTGTCTGTCTGTCTGTCTGTCTGGTCTGTCTGTCCGTCTACGTTGGCTGGATCGGGGGGCTTACCGAGAAACTCCTTGATCTTTTGGAGAGTGACAAAGGGAAAGTTGGGGTCACCATCGTGGATGAGGACGACATTTCTCATCATCTACCAAAATGTTAGTGTGTGATGATGGAATGGTTGGCTCGTGAGCTGGTAATTGACCGACTACTTACCTTTTGCACTGTCTCGAGGGACATGGAGGCTGCAACCTCCTTGGCTTCCAGGATGTCATCTTCAGTGGCATTGAGATGGCTGTGGGAAGTAAAGCTGTCAATATCACAAGCATCTCCAAATCTGAAACAAGACCAACAACTACAACATACCCTTCCAATGTTTGGGTGCGGTGCAAGTCTTCCTCGTCATAATGCTAAGGCGCAAGGGGTGACGGGTTAGTCGTAGATGCAGATGGACAGCCAGAAGAAGGACTGAACTGAGAGCAAAGACTTACCACGTCAGCCGCGGCGTCGTGCTTCTCACTCAGAACACCGCCATTGTTGGGATCCTGAGAGCGAATCTCGCGCGGTTCATTTACCGATCGCGCCATGATGGGGCCAATTGGACTGGCTGGCTGGCTGGCTGGTTTGCTTGTCTGTCCTTGCTGAGTCTGTCCTTGCTGAGTCTGTCCTTGCTTGTCCCTTGCTTATCCTGGCTCTCCAAAAGGCGGAAGAGAACCAACTGTTGAGCCCAGGGTTGGGATTGTTCAAGACAAGGAGAATTCTGGGGTTGCTTTTTTCGACGGGAAAGACAGGACGGGAAGTCAGAGCATCATATAGTAAAGTCTAAAAAAAAATATTGGCAAGGGCTGGGCTGTGCTACCACGGCTGGTTGGTCATGAGGTAGGTGAACCATCCATGTATCCAGCTAATCTGTACCTCCCCCCCTAAAGCTGGACGGACGGTTGTGCAACGCCAAGATCGCGGGGACTCACTGTGGCTGAAAAGAGGGCTTGCAATTAAATACCTGGTAGTGGGGGAATGCGCTGAAGGCAAAAACAAAAGAGATCTCGGACTTGAGCTTCCTCAGTGGGTGTAGTAGGCTGGACGGAGTAGACTGGGCTTGCTGGTTGCTTGCCGAGCCCCTAGACAAGCGAGCGGGCGCCCGGATAACCTGGTTGCCAAGGGGTCTTTTTTATTTTTATTTTTATTTTTATTTTTATTTTTTCGGGGGGACTTTGTGCTTTGTGGCACTCTTATTACATCCCATAATACATAGTACATGAAAGGAATGTTTTGCTGGCAGTTATGTACTTGTTTTGTTGAGCAACTAAGTGAATAGTGGCTAGTTATAGTGAGAGTTTTGGATCTGGGGTCGAGTCGAGTCGAGTGCTCCGACACTATGGAGTGAGTAGTGTCTTGTAGTACTCCGTAGTTACCAGGTGCATGCCACTCATTTCGCAATGTGCCAGTTATTTTCCGTCATGAACGCATAAAGACTAAAGACACATCTGCTTCTACGGATGCTTGAGCTCCATTTCCTCGTGATAAAGCTGGAACTTTTGTCCTTGCCGTCACGCCATGGCTAACCATCTGATTGCCCGCGCTAAAGAACCCGCCTGCTGGAGAAGAGGAGGGCAGCAAGATCGATGGGCTCCAGCAAAAAGTAGGTTAGATGCATTGAGCTTATCTTGGTTCTTATTCTCACTATTATTACGGAGTAGCTATGTAGCTAGCGAGTATTTTAGGATTTTTTTTTTTTAGGGACACGGGCTGGCTCCGAGGAACCCACCACGGCTGATCAGCCAGCCTGCACCGGCAAATCGATGCACGCAGCCAGACATGGAACCTTGGCGGTCTCTTTGCTAAAGCTGAAGGACAGGCTTACCACCTGGGTGGCATGCAGCAAGGCAGTATGCGTAGTTGAGGCTGACAAAAGACCAGCCAGATGGGAACTTGTGTGAGGTAAACCAGGGCGGCGGGGGATCCTTTGCCACAGCGCGTCATGATTGCAGCAGGAAAGATCCCGACAACAATCCGTACAGATTGTTAGTTTAGAAAAAGAAGAGGGAATAATTGGACATGCACAGGGCACCCCCCCCCCCCCCCCT